>NW_014594750.1:0-654 GCF_000485595.1 Priapulus caudatus | reverse complement strand
CTTCTCTCTCTCTCTCTCTCTCTCTCTCTCTCTCTCTCTTACTCTCTCAAGCACTATTTTCTTGATATTTTTCAGTTTCTCTCTCTACCTCTCTCTCTGTCTCTCTCCATGTGTATATCTCTCTATCTCGCGCGCTTTTTCGCTAGCGCATACTGTCTCTGTCGCTACTCCCCTTTTCTCAGCCGATTTCTTTCTCTCTCTTTCGCTAACCCTAATAGTTTCGCCGATTTAATAGTCAATGAACACAATTCAAAAGATTTCATCCAACAATTCATCCAATCTCAATCATTCCGTACTATACGTTTCTCGGAGCTAGGAAAATACACGCTAGACAAGAGTTTACAATGTCGTATAAATATAATAGGGTAGCGAGCATTTCGATTCACTTTTTATACACACTTAAATATAATAACTCGTTGGTTATGGCAGGAGCGCACCTTTCTGGTTTCCCACGCGATGAAAGAACCGAATGCGAGGAGCAGTCCTTGGATGACGTACAGGATGCTGTTGAAGTAGCTTTCGTATGTCGACTCGCAGCGCTGCGTCTGATAGAGGATGTCCTCATCTATTCCGTTATTCTGCAGAGATGAAATTGTATGCGTATATATGTGGTCTCTATGTGTGTGTGTGTGTGTGTGTGTGTGTGTGTGTGTG
>NW_014594749.1:0-654 GCF_000485595.1 Priapulus caudatus | reverse complement strand
TCTCTTCTCTCTCTCTCTCTCTATCGCGCGCGCGCGCGCACACACACACACACCCACACACGATCTCGCTCTCCCCTCTTGCTCTCTCTCTGCTCTCTCTTAGTTTATCCCTCTCTCTATATATATGTGTTATTATTTAACGACAGGTCCAGTTACTGACCCATGCCACGATATAGAGGAAAATTTAAATGTCCTCCCAATATCCGGCACATAAGCCACCACTATCGGGGACAGAGAAAGAGAGGCGAATATTGAAAGAGAGGGGAGAGGGATTGAGAAGAGAGCTCGAGAGAGTCAAAGATGGGGTGAAAGAGCGTAGCTAGAAAGTGTGGGAGTGAAAGAAAGCGCGAGTGAGAGTGACCGTAGAGTGATATATCATTAGAGAGATATATCATTAAAATCTCCCTCCCTCTCCATTAAAAGCTCATCCTCGCTCTTCCCCGGGCCCGAGCGCAAAAAAATCTCACATTGAGAAAAAAAATACGCCCGTTTTCTCGCCGGAAAACAGGTTTTGCTCTTTACGCGTTGGCTCGGCGCATGCGCACTGCGTTCGCTCAGCGCATCATTTACGAGCGAGGGAGCGCGAGGAATTGCGAAGACAACAAAGCACATGAGATATGAACGTACGCGTAGATACTATACTCTCTCTCTCTC
>NW_014594748.1:0-654 GCF_000485595.1 Priapulus caudatus | reverse complement strand
GTGGTACTGAAAGAAACCTGTGATAAATCAACACTGCTATCAGTACTTACAGCATCTGCATTAGGTGCTGTCATTGATGAAACAACCAAAGCTAAAGCTACACATAATAAAAAGACTAAACCGACTCTATCCATAAACGGTAGTTCAGGCCATAGCATCATCAATGCAAAAGAAAGCACAGCCGACCCAATAGCAGCAGCCAGTGCCCCTTGTGCGGTAGTGCGTTTATAGAACATGCCCATTAAGAAAATCACAGTAATACCTGGAGTAAAGAAACCTGTAAACTCTTGTATATATTGAAATGCTTGTTCAAACTGTCCAAGTAATGGTTTAGCCATAATCAAGCCAATAACTAAACTGATAAGCGTTGCCATACGGCCAATAAATACATAATGATTTTGGCTTTTGTTCGGTTTTAACTGGCTGTAAATATCCATGGTAAAAATGGTAGAAATACTATTCGTCATGGAAGCTAATGAAGAAACAATAGCAGCAACTAACGCGGCAAAAACTAACCCTTTAATACCAATAGGCATTAAGTTCATCATAGTTGGATAAGCTAAATCAGGCTTAGCGATATTAGGATATAAAATAACAGCAGCAATACCCGGCAAAACTACAATCAACGGCATTAATATTTTCAAATAAGCAGCA
>NW_014594747.1:0-654 GCF_000485595.1 Priapulus caudatus | reverse complement strand
CTCCCCTCTCCCCTCCTCCTCTCCCTCCCCTCCTCCTCTCCTTCCTCTCCCTCTCCCCCTCCTCCCCTCTCCCTTCTCCTCTCTCCCCTCTCCCCTTCACCCTTCCCCCCCTCTCCCTCTCCCTCCCGCTCTCCCCCTCCCCCTCTCGCCCACGGCGTCGCAAGCGGTTTGAAATGGAGACGTTCCTTTGAAGGCTGATAAAAGTCTCTCATTAATGAAAATGGCTTCACTTACATCGTAATCGATTGCAGATTGACACGAGCCGGGTTGACATTCGATATCGTAATTACTCGAGCGATTGCTGCAGTGCAGTTCATAATACAGCCGTCGGCTGATTTCTTGCGATAATTTCTATAATGATCACTATGATTTTAACGTAATGTTACAGATCGTAAGTTAAATGCAGAGACAGCTAGACTGTGCTATTATCGTGTGCGGAGAACATGGTTGGATATAGAGAGATGAAATTTCGTCGGTATTGGCATCGTTAAACGAGTCGGTAGTTGTTGTTACTTGGATGCGTTTTGCTGGTGATGTTTTAATATTTTGTTTTTTTGCGGTCTAAGGTTAAACTTGCAGAAGATGAAATTGAGGTAATAATGTCATACATTTTCTCTCTCTTTCTCTCTCTCTTTCTCTCTCTCTCTCTCTCTC
>NW_014594746.1:0-654 GCF_000485595.1 Priapulus caudatus | reverse complement strand
CCTCTCTCCCTCCTCTGCCGCTCCTCTCTCCCCTCCGCCGCCGCTCCCCCCCTCTTCCGTCGCTCCTCTCCTCCCCTCCTCTGCCGCTCCCCTCCCCTCCTCCGTCGCTCCTCTCCTCCCCCTCCTCCGCCTCTCCTCCCCTCCTCCGTCGCTCCTCTCCCTCCTCCGTCGCTCCTCCCCTCCTCCGCCTCTCCTCCCCTCCTCCGCCTCTGCCGCTCCTCCGCTCTTCTCCTGCACATGCTAGAATGCTGACACGTGGTCGGTCGTCGTTGACGTACGTGTAGTTTCCAGGACTCTGCTGCAGCCCCACGACTCCACCTCCCTCGGCCGTCGTCGTCGTCGGCATCATCATCATCGTCGTCGGCGGCGGCGGCGGCGGCGGCGGTGGTGATGGCGTGGCGACGTTCTTCGTTGTGGCGTCGGTCGGGTAGACGTGCCGCCGGTCGGCAGCAGTAGGGAGCGGCGGCTGCTTCGCTGACGTACGCTTGGCAGCCGACATAGGGTTCATAGAGATTACCTGTAACGGAGGGGGGGGGAGCCATCGTCATCGTCATCGTCATGCTCTTGATATATATATATATACATATATATTAAAATTTATTATATTATGATCCTTATTTTATTCTTCTATATTTATTTTCTCTCTCTCTCTCT
>NW_014594745.1:0-654 GCF_000485595.1 Priapulus caudatus | reverse complement strand
AATCTATATCATGACCCTCCTGATATTATCATTGCAAGGTACCGCGTCTCTAGTAGGACAAGGTTACCATGGTAGCCTACAGTGTCTCTCTAAGAGTGAGAATGCAAGTGTAGAGTCGAATAAGCGTTTAGGGTGTAACAGGATTGTGCGTCCACTCCGTATAGCCCCACGCGGTCAGCATATATGTAAGCCATCGAAGGGAGAAGCCCACACGGCAAACTACAAAAATTATAACTAGATTAAACTAATCCGTAAGAATATATAGTAACGCAGTGGCATCCGCTACGTGGTAAAAAAAATGCGAGGCGGAAACAACCCGAATTTTCCGGGGTTCAAATTTTATATGCCTTCTTGGTGCCGGAAAATCGCTGCGTTTTAGACACGAAACTCAAGAGAACCCCTGTAAAACTCCTTGCCGTACGTTTGTATACTGGCATTATATTTGGCGAATATGGGAGAACGAATTTCCGCCAAAGCTGATTAGCGCTCGTCGAGTGAATAACCAATCAAAGCCGGCGCCGCGTTTTAAACATAACGCATGCGAGTATGTGTGCAGAGCAGGTGCGAATTTCGCCGCCTATGTGTTAGCGTTGACGTAACATGTCCAGAGAGAGCGAGAGAGAGAGAGAGAGAGAGAGAGAGAGAGAGAGAGAG
>NW_014594744.1:0-654 GCF_000485595.1 Priapulus caudatus | reverse complement strand
GCTAAGAAATTTTTAAAAGATCGCTACGGCATTAATATCTATGGCTACATGTCTCAGCTAGGGCCAAATGAAATGCCCATGGTTGATAAGGAAGAAATCAACAATAATGCTTTCTTTTGCGGTGATGCCGCTCTCGTGCCTACACTTGAAACTTACATGGATGCGCTACGTAAAGAGGGTGATTCAGTTGGTGGCAAAATTACAGTTGTTGCAGAAGGTGTACCACCCGGTTTAGGTGAACCGGTTTTTGATCGTTTAGATGCGGATATTGCACATGCCATGATGGGCATAAATGCTGCTAAAGGTGTTGAAGTGGGCGATGGTTTTGCCTGTGTTAGCGCTAAAGGTACAGAATTTCGTGATGAAATAACACCAGAAGGTTTTAGAACAAATCATGCTGGTGGTGTTCTCGGTGGGATCTCATCAGGGCAAAATATTATTGTTCATACCGCGTTTAAACCAACATCGAGCATTCGATTGACGGGAGACACTGTTGATGTAGACGGTAATGCAATTGATGTGGTGACCCATGGTCGACATGATCCATGTGTGGCGATTCGTGCGACACCAATATGTGAAGCGATGTTGGCGATTGTTTTATGCGATCATATGTTGCGCCAACGTGGACAAAATATGGACGTTCAATCACAAACA
>NW_014594743.1:0-654 GCF_000485595.1 Priapulus caudatus | reverse complement strand
GGTGCTATCACTGATCAAGCACCGACAGATTTTCTGGATGCTGATGAATGCAAAGCCGTGATTAGCAATGACGGCACCTTCAGGAAATCCTTGTACAAAGTGTTTCTGTTTCAGCATGTGGCTGCCTCGATTAAATCCGGCCACCTTAACCTTCAGCAATCCTACAAATACCGGTCCATGGACAGCTATCTGATCGACACAGAACGTTGGGAACGTGATAAGGCGACCTTGTTGAAACGAGCTGGGCTAACTGATTTTACTGACCCCGAAACGATCCTCGAAATATTGGATACAGCCCTGTTTCAGCAGTATCAGGAAACGAATGCCGCCGCGACCGATAACCCTTATTTGACCCTCCGTGCTGACGGCACTTTCCATGTCAAAACACCGGCACTGAACACGACTGAAACTGATCCTTTACAAGCATTATTCCCACAAAAACATGACGTACCACTGGCACAAGTTCTCGATACGGTTGATCGTCATTGCGATATGCTCAAAGCCTTCGAGCATTGGCAACAGACCCATACCCCTTTAGCCGTTTCACGCCCCGCATTACTGGCGGGAGTCATGGGGCTGGGTTGTGGAATAGGCGTTCGTAAAATGGCACGAATTTCTTCACGCATGACAGAAAATGAGCTGGAACATACCGTG
>NW_014594742.1:0-654 GCF_000485595.1 Priapulus caudatus | reverse complement strand
GTTGCTACTGCTACTTCTGCTGCTGCTGCTGCTGCTGCTGTTGCTACTTCTGCTGCCACTGCTGCTGCTGCTACTGCTGCTGCTGCTGCTTTTTCTACTGCTGCTGCTGCTGCTGTTTCTACTGCTGCTACTGCTGCTGCTGCTGCTGTTTCTACTGCTGCTACTGCTACTGCTGGTGCTGCTGCTGATGATGTTGTTGCTGCTGCTGCTACTACTACAGAGAGGCAAGCTGACAGCAGTCAAGGCAGCGACGCACGCACGCACACACGCACACACGCACAAACGCACAAACAATCATAATGATACACACACACGCACGCACGCACACGCGCGCGCACGCACACACTCACACACGCACACACACGCACGCGCACGCACACACTTACACACGCACACACACAAGCGCGCGCACACACACCCACACACTCTAGAACCTTAAATAACCTTAGATAAAACAAATAAATAACTATATATATATAAATATTCCGGTGTTCTCGATTCTAAAACGACATCATACAAGTCGGATTTCTTTTCCGTTAACTTATCAGCAAGATGAACCGAAACACATAGGCGCGCAGTAATACTTCATGGCCGCCGCCATCTTGTGACAGACGACACAAGCATCTGATCCGCGGTTTTTCGTCGCCTCCCCCT
>NW_014594741.1:0-654 GCF_000485595.1 Priapulus caudatus | reverse complement strand
TCTCTCTCTCTCTCTCTCTCTCTCTTCTCTCTCTCTCTCTCTCTCTCTCTCTCTCTCTCTCTCTCTCTCAACCACGTGTACGTGTGTGCATAGCTTCATGCGCGACATCACATCTTTAGCTTTGGTATCATCTCACATGAAGAACAATGTATGCCTGTGCACGTGCGTTCATGTGTATGTTCGTGCGTGCGTGCGTGTGTATGCGTGCGTGCACGTGTACATCCGTGCGTGCGTGCGTGTGTATGCGTGCGTGCACGTATACATCCGTGCGTGCGTGCGTGCGTGTGTATGCGTGCGTTTACGTGTACATCCATGCGTGCGTGCGTTCATCTGAACGTGTGTACATGGCTTCCTAGCCCATCATTATCTTCGGCATCATCCATACAGGACAGTGTATGTGCGTGCGTGCGTGCGTGCGTGCGTGCGTGCATGTGTGCGTGCGTACTTGCTTCTGTGTATACGCGCGTGTCTGTGTACTTGTGTGCACATGTGTGTGCATGACAGATGTACATGTGTACGTGTGTGCGTGCATTTATATGTGTGTACATGTGTGTGTCTGTGTACGTGTGTGCACATGTGTGTGCGTGTGCGTGTGTACATGTGTGTATGTGTGCGTGCACATGTGTGTATATACGTGCGTGTATGTGTGCATGT
>NW_014594740.1:0-654 GCF_000485595.1 Priapulus caudatus | reverse complement strand
CGTGTGCGTGTGTGTGTTTGTGTGTGTGTGTTTGTGTGTGTGTGTTTGTGTGTGTCCGTATGTGTGCGCGCGTGTGCGTGTGTGCGTGCGTATGTGCGCCACCACATACGAATACCTCGCCCCTCCCCTTCCATCCCATGCACCATTACTTGACGTTCCCTCCTAATCACCCTCACCCAACTTTCTTCCCAACCCCCTTCACTCACCATCTTTTGTATCCGTACTTTTATGATCAGGATATATAACCAGTATATCAGCCACAATATACAATATAATATACAATCTATGCACTGCAAAATAATATATACAGCGATTAGTACATATAGTATAGTATTGTATATATAACAATAGTATATATATTTACGACAGGTGGGGGCCAGCTGACACCAGGTGAAAAATAGGTGAGTTAGAGGCGGCGATGGACATATCCGGTAGAAGTAATTCACAAACATTTATGCCAATTTATAGATTATCCGCATTCAACCAGAATTTCATTCGTTTACGCGTTCACCACAACTCATGGTGAAGCATCACGTGATAACGGTGTCAGCTAAGGACACGTAACTGCACATACGACAATACTGTCCCCAGCTTTCTCTCTCTCTCTCTGTGTCTCGCTCTCTCGCTCTTTCTCTCTTTCTCTCTCTCTCTCTC
>NW_014594739.1:0-654 GCF_000485595.1 Priapulus caudatus | reverse complement strand
TATCCCCTGTGTGCCTTGTCTCAGGTCACAGGCATATTTCATTGCATTACGACAAAGATTCCACAGTACTTGATGAAAATGGGTGGCATCAAACAATACTGCCGCATTTATCGGTTCAACTACCAAGCTGATTTGACTCTCTTCCAAGCCCGATTGCATTGAAAAATCATGCACAAACTCATCCAACCACGGTTTTAGATAGATTTTTTCCTTTTTAGGATTTTTCTTACGCGATAGATTCAGCACACTCTCAATCGTTACATTCATCCGCTTCGAATTAGACTGGATAATCTGTACCATTCGATCATCTGCTTTATCTAAGGCGGGAGACTCTGAAAGTAGCTGTGCCGCATGACTAATGGCTCCCAACGGATTACGAATTTCATGCGCAATGTTCGCCGTTAACTGCCCTAAAGAAGCCATTTTTACGCCCTGCTGCTTCTCTCTTTGCTCGGTTATGTCTTCCAAATAAATCAAAGCTGCCCCCTTGTCGCGTGAGCCTAGTTGCGACAAGCGAAAACTTAATTCCGTAGTTTGCCAATGTTTAATCTCATAGCTCACCACCTTAGGGCAGGTATACTTAAACCAGTGTTGCACATGAACATTTAATTCTGGTGCCAACGACTTCAGAGGCTGGCTGCGCCATGCATTTGG
>NW_014594738.1:0-654 GCF_000485595.1 Priapulus caudatus | reverse complement strand
CGAACAGGATGACGCCAACCAGATGTCGGATGTGCTAACGCATATGCAGACAATACCCGGGGTACTTTCCGCATCGATGATTTATCACCAGTTCGAAGATTAATCACCCGTTCAAAGATTCATTTAAGCCAATTCGCAAAGCTAAAAAGCAGACAGATCAACAGGAGTCCTATCCATGAAACTGAGCCGAAGAAATTTCATCAAAACCAATGCCATTGCAGCCACTGCCACTGCCGCGGGTATTACTATTCCGGGCATAAATCAGGCACTCGCCTCGACCAAAGATGACATTCGTTGGGATAAGGCCCCTTGTCGTTTCTGTGGCACCGGTTGCAGTGTCCTGGTCGGTACCAAAGATGAGCGCATTGTCGCCACGCAGGGTGACCCCGACTCACCGGTTAATCGCGGTCTAAACTGTATTAAAGGCTATTTTCTATCGAAGATAATGTATGGCAAAGATCGTCTCACGCAACCACTACTGCGCATGCGCAATGGCGAATACGACAAAGAAGGCGACTTCACCCCTGTTACTTGGGAGAAGGCTTTCGACGTCATGGAAGTAAAATTTAAAGCGGCGTTGAAAAATGATCTAGAGCGAAACAAGGGCAAAAAGCCCGAGGAAATCGTCTCCACTGTTGGCATGTTCGGTTCAGG
>NW_014594737.1:0-654 GCF_000485595.1 Priapulus caudatus | reverse complement strand
CTGACACTAATATCGCAATGGTCATAACTATCCGACTCGACAGCAACTCATTTTTCTCTGAGATATCGGGTGTCAGAACACCTTTCATCAAGTCATGCGATATCGACGAAGAAATAGCCAGCAACAAACCAGCAGCCGTAGAAAGTGCCGCAGCAAGACCTATAGAGCAAGGTATCTTCTTCAACGGTGACCGTAAACTTATCGTGATCGCCCGCCATACAAAAGATCGTACAAATATCTCCATCACTTAGTTTGCCCAAGAGCTTGCCCGCTTTTGAATGCAGTGAGACAGCACCCTTACGAATCACATACAATCTATTTTGGCTCACATCCAAGGGTGGAAGCGGCAATCCACGGCGTATATAACGGATGGAGCTTTCATGCGTTATTTTCTCAACCTGCCCTATCAATAAACGATCAAAAGGCGGAATACTGGCTAAAAAATCACGTATTTCTTTTAGTTCTATATCCATTATTCTTCACTCATTCCGAATGTGCAGCGCTATTTTAAACGATGGAAAAGGATCTATAGCAAACATCAACCTCACCATTAACACTCCTCCGTAACAACTCAATTTAAACTGACTTCGGCTTTCATGCAACAACTAGCAATATTAGCAATACTAACGATTACTTATTTTCATCCGTAAACTC
>NW_014594736.1:0-655 GCF_000485595.1 Priapulus caudatus | reverse complement strand
TGTACTACGTACTACGTACTATGTACTATGTACTATGTACTATGTACTACGTACTATGTACTACGAACTATGTACTACGTACTGTGTACTATGTACTACGTACTATGTACTATGTACTACGTACTATGTACTATGTACTACGTACTATGTACTACGTACTATATAGTATGTACTATGTACTATGTACTATGTACTACGTACTATGTACTATGTACTATGTACAACGTACTATGTACTACGTACTATGTACTGCATACTACGTATTATGTACTACGTACTATATACTATGTACTATGTACTATGTACTACGTACTATGTACGTAGTACGTAGTACATACTACATAGTACATAGTACATACTATATAGTATGTAGTACGTAGTACGTAGTACGTAGTACGTAGTACATAGTACATAGTACGTAGTACATAGTACATAGTACATAGTACATAGTACGTAGTACATTGTAGTACATAGTACGTAGTACTGTACTACGTACTATGTACTACGTGCTATGTACTACGTACTATGTACTCTGTACTATGTACTACGTACTATGTACTACGTACTACGTACTACAAACTACGTACTATATAGTATGTACTATGTACTATGTACTATGTACTACGTACTACGTACTACGTACTATGTACTATGT
>NW_014594735.1:0-655 GCF_000485595.1 Priapulus caudatus | reverse complement strand
GCGTGCGTGCGTGTCGCGTGTGTGTGTGTGTGCCACTGTGTGTGTGCGTGCGTGCGTGCGTGCGGGCGTGCGTGTGTGTGTGTGTGCGTGCGTGCGTGCGTGTGTGTGTGCGCGTGCGTGCGTGTTTTATTTGCATTCACAATTGTGCTTCTATTAGGGAAGATGGGGGAATTACCTTCTTGTTTTCGCCAGAATGCCGCTCTAATACTATTATGTAAGTCAATAAGAAAATGTTACCGACATTTTCGCTTTACGAACAGTTTTTCAGGAACGATTTATTTTCGTAACACGGGTTATTACTGCATATTCTAGCGCGGAAATAACGTGCGATTTGCACAGAAACAAATTCATTTACACTTTAACATGTGAGCTGTGGTGGGAAAATGCATTTAAACTCGTCTCACATGTCCCAGTATTGTTGCTTTCAAATTTCGTTAAAAATCTTTACTTTCATTGAAGGTGCACAACCCTTTCGCGGTAAAAGAGATATACACATATCTAGTACATTTAATTGTGAGGACGAAGTTTTGAATTGTGTTTTCAAATTGCAAGTTTACAAACGCAAAGCGAATGCAGACAGATTTGGTTCATGAGCGCCTAACACAGGTTGCGTCGGCGTTCGCGCATTATATATATATATATGTCTATATACCTA
>NW_014594734.1:0-655 GCF_000485595.1 Priapulus caudatus | reverse complement strand
CACACACACACACACACACACACACGCGCGCGCACACACACACACGCACGTCCGCACGCACGCACGCACGCATATATACGTATATATATACATATATATGCATATATATATACATATATATAAATATATACATATACACATATACACATATACACATATATACATATACATATACATATACATAATTATATATATATACATATACATATACATATATATATATATACATACACGTCGGAACATTGGAGCCAATTTATTACGGAGTGGGTGGCATGTGCATGATAGCTAGCTATCCATGACAAACAGTGCGTGTGCGCCATTATATATAGCATGAATGGTGGCGAGCTATATACGATTTTAACGGCGCCAAGCAGCGTGAAAAAGCTCACTACGTCATCGGCGCGGCGTGATTGATGACGTCATTCACGATAGCTCGCAAAGGATTTACTCTCGGAAAACTTGCTGCTCCCTTCTTTTTAAACTGAACTTTTCACGCAATGAGTGAATCTGCATCACAGATATGTCACTGTCAAATCGTACATATTAAGAAATATTATAATCGCGTGATCGTCTTATTTAATTATATTATTATTAAACTATATTATTCTATATATTATATATATATATATATTACATATTATACCATATATATATA
>NW_014594733.1:0-655 GCF_000485595.1 Priapulus caudatus | reverse complement strand
AGAGGTGAAGCCCTCGAGATGCTCCCTTCTTCATGTAGACAGTTGGCTGCAGCGCTGCTGGGTGTAGCTAGCCGTGCAGCGCTGCTGGGTGTAGCTAGCAGTGCAGGGCTGCTGGGTGTAGCTAGCCGTGCAGGGCTGCTGGGTGTAGCTAGCCGTGTAGGGCTGCTGGGTGTAGCTAGCCGTGCAGGACTGCTGGGTGTGGCTAGCCGTGCAGGACTGCCAGGTGTAGCTTGCCGTGCAGGACTAGCCGTCTGCTGCATCGACCCTGGCGTCGACCCTTGCGTGAGCTTCGGCGTCGGCTGCGGCATGGGCTGATGCGTCGACCCTTGCGTCGACCCTTGCGTCGGCTTCGGCGTCGGTTGATGCGTCGTCGGCGCGTTGCCGACGTTCAGCCGACACGACTTTCCGCAGACGAGCGCGAGCATCGCAGCGCGAAATTGTCGGTTCTGCCAGACGTAGATGAGGGGGTTGGCGAGCGAGTTGAGCAGCAAGAACACTGCCCTGATCCGCCGCAGCGCGGCGTACGGCTCGTACGAGCCGCGCGCGTGTATCGCCACCATGTGTACCATGTGCGGTAACATGCACGTCACCGCCAGACTGATGATCATCACCGTCATCCGCGTCGTTCTCGATTTGAACGGAGATGGCGCCACGG
>NW_014594732.1:0-655 GCF_000485595.1 Priapulus caudatus | reverse complement strand
CGCCTACCAGTCTCAGGAAGTTGCGTTACAGGCAAATATTAAATGCCGTGTTATCGAATACCGTCGTGAAGGCGACGAGAAAATCGAAACCAGACGTCTGGTAGAAACTACTACCGGTCGGGCAATTTTGAGTGAACTGCTGCCTAAAGGACTGTCTTTTGACTTGATTAACCGAACCCTGGACAAGAAGAGCGTTTCTACGCTAATCGACGCCTGCTACCGCGATGTTGGTCTTAAGGATACCGTTATTCTTGCCGACCAGCTCATGTACACCGGTTATCATTATGCAACGCGTTCGGGTATATCAATCGGCGTCAACGATATGATTATCCCTGACGAAAAAGCCACGCTGATTAGTAATGCTGAAGCTGAGATCAAGGATATCGAGAAGCAGTGGACCACTGGTCTGGTAACCTCAGGTGAACGTTACAACAAGGTTGTCGATATCTGGTCACACGCCAATGACAAAGTTGCCCGTGCGATGATGAACGAGATTGGCAAAGAAACCGTTATCGATGCAGAAGGTAACGAGACCGAGCAGGATTCCTTCAATTCCATATTTGTTATGGCCGACTCCGGCGCGCGTGGTTCTGCTGCGCAGATCAGACAGTTGGCCGGTATGCGTGGCTTGATGGCGAAACCGGATGGTTCCATC
>NW_014594731.1:0-655 GCF_000485595.1 Priapulus caudatus | reverse complement strand
CTCTTTTATCCACTCTTGAATATATATATATACCCAGCGTGATGAATGACACATTCAAGAGGTTGAGCTGGGCTTACAGATAAACCTACTAGAGAGGCTAACTAGTGGGTAAGACCTACTAGAGAGGCTAACTAGTGGGTAAGACTTACTAGAGATGCTAACTAGTGGGTAAGACCTACTAGAGAGGCTAACTAGTGGGTAATACCTATTAGAGAGACTAACTAGTGGGTAAGACCCTAGCTTCATATAGATCTATATACAGCGATTATAACTGCACGCAGGTACACATTGTCTCGTCACTCGATATCACTTGTATGAGACACCGACAAGTATAAGAGCATGACATGACATGACATTACAGGACATGACATGTGACATGACATAACATGACATGACATGACATGACATGTGACATGACATGACATGACATTACAGGACATGACACAACATGACATGACATTACAGGACATGACACAACATGACATGAAGTTACAGGACATGACATAACATAACATGTGACATGACATAACATAACATGTGACATGACATAACATAACATGTGACATGACATAACATGACATAACATAACATAACATAACATGACATGACATAACGTAACATGTAACATAACCTAACATGTGACATGACATGACCT
>NW_014594730.1:0-655 GCF_000485595.1 Priapulus caudatus | reverse complement strand
ACACACACACACACACACACACACACACACACACACACACACACACACACACACACACTTCTACAACCGCGCGATTGCAAGCGAACTAGCCGCCACCCGACCCGTAGTAGCGTCATCAAACATCAGTCATTGCCCCCGCCGTCGTTGTTGTTTCCAAGCCATTCGCCTGATTGATTTCTTTTGCTCGGATATCGTGAATCCGTGTTCGCTTCGACGGGCGGCTCTCTCGTTCGGCGTGCGAGACGATAAACGCGCCGCTGCGATAACAAGAAAAAAAACTATACTAACGAGCATCGCGACAGAAGCGAGAGAAAAATATCCGGGTAATACCGCATGCGCAGCCGATAGCAGCGTAGCACGCCAGTAACTCACGTAGTCGTCTCTCGACACGAAACTCAACGTCATAAAGCCGCCGCAAATGCCGGGAAGCCTGTAGCATGGAGGAAAGAAGCCGTGTGCGATTACGTGTGATGTTACTGATGGTTGCCGCTGATTGTTGCTATCGCTCTTGTGTCGATGATAGCGGAGTTATGTAGCGGTGTAATTTTTATCGCTCTTGTGTCGATGATAGCGGAGTTATGTAGCGGTGTTTTTCATCGCTCTTGTATCGATGATAGTGGTGTTATGTAGCGGTGTTTTTTATCGCTCTTGTATC
>NW_014594729.1:0-655 GCF_000485595.1 Priapulus caudatus | reverse complement strand
ACACACACACACACACACACACACACACACACACACACGCACGCACACACACACACACACACACACACACGCCTCCCTCCCACAGACATACAGACCCCCCTCCACACACATACAAACTTACACGCCCACACGCGTCTACACGCCCCGCGGACAGCATTAGATAATCCACTCATAACAAGCCAGCACACAGGCATCGACGCACAGAGCGAGTTGCGTTATAGCGCTAAATAAATAATAAATATTAGCGCTAAACTGCGATCCAATCGGACTCGAGCTCAACATAAATTTATTCGTGCGTATGTAAATACCCCGCAGTGGGCCCGCACCCGATTATTTCACGGCGTCTGCTGTACATAGGACGGTACAAAGGTATCGCCGTGAGCCGCCGTGGTCTGAAATAAATTTCCCCGATGTTCGGTGATTCGTGGACGGTCGCAAGACGGCGGTTTGTCATTGGCTGATCGCACGTATATAGTCTTATGCGGGATTTTTTTCTAGTTGTTGGGCCGCGTTTCCTCGTATTTACACGAACGGGTGCGCTCTTCCTACCTCTCTGTTTTTTCTTTCCCTCACCCCCTCTCTCTTTCGAAATCTTTCCGCTCTCTCTCTCTCTCTTTCGAAATCTTTCCGCTCTCTCTCTTTCTCTCTCTCTCGC
>NW_014594728.1:0-655 GCF_000485595.1 Priapulus caudatus | reverse complement strand
TATATATATATATATATATATATATATATATATATATATGTGCGTTGATAGACTATGCACGCGCGCGCCGTGATAAACATAGCGTCAGACCCCCCCCCCCACCCTCACCCACCCACCCCCCACCCCCAGTTAGCACGTCGTTCGGCTGATGTGCGGTTGAGACGACACGATAGGGGAAGCCACTTAGAAAAAGGATCTCATTGTGAAGTCAGGCAAACTTCCGCACGAAGGAGTAACATATTCATCGGACACCGGATGACAGTAAAGGAGGAGCGAACATGGAGGAGGCGTTGCGGCTGAGAAGCGGGGGGAGGAGGGGCGGGTACGTGGCGGGAGGAGGAAGAGGAGGAGGAGGAGGAGGAGGAGGAGGAGGAGGAGGGGGAGGAGGAGGATGAGGCGGGGGAGGGTAAATGATGAACGACTTCCACCCGCGCTCTCGCCCCTCATTTGTAGCAGAAAATCTAGATCGATAGCCGCGAGTCGCAAATTTACGGCGAACCAACGTGCGGACCGCTCGCATAGCGTATGTCAGCAGCTGTGGATGAGTTATAGTGAGAATTAAATAAGCGCTGTCCTCGCGGACGGAGGGAGAGGTACTGGACGGAGGGAGAGGTGCGGGACGGGGGGAGAGTGTGCGGGACGGGGGGAGAGGGGC
>NW_014594726.1:0-655 GCF_000485595.1 Priapulus caudatus | reverse complement strand
AATACCCAGACGTCGACGACATTATAAGAATCCGAGGCTTGCTCACTGCCAAAAACCATATATTGATAGTGAGACAGGGTATAAACATTTTTCGGACCGCCAAGATCTGCCGGTGGCAGGTTGAAGCGAAAAGAGAAATCGAACATGAAGAACTGCGGCAGCATGATCAACATGCCTAACCAGATCATGATTGATATCAGCAGGTAGGCCGAGATGCTAATGCCGTTTTTGAGAAAAAATTCTTTCCAGTATGCTTTCATCGGAAACTCCCAGTCGATCAGGTTTCGTCAGCGAGCATGCCAACTGGCGTCGCTACGGCTTTATCCGCCGAAAATCCGAGCTGAGCCTCGGAACCCTTTTCGTGACCAACATTACCGCAACATTGTCTGACATGGTCAGCGCCTCGCCCTGGTCATGGGTGATATAAATAAAGGTGATGCCGACTCGCTGCTGGATAGCGCGAAGTTCGGTACGCATATGCTGCCGTAATTTCAGGTCAGCGCTGATAATGGCTCATCGAGCAGCAGGACATCAGGCTCGGCACAAAGTGCCCGGGCGATGGCAACACGCTGCTTCTGCCACCTGACAATTCATTCGGCATTTTTTCGCCCTGACCAGACAACGCGATCAAGTCGAGCAACTCTTCGGCCTTCTT
>NW_014594724.1:0-655 GCF_000485595.1 Priapulus caudatus | reverse complement strand
CTATGATCTAGATTATGTATCTATGATAGAATGATGTAGTAATAGAATGATGTACTATGATCTAGATTATGTATCTATGATAGAATGATGTAGTGATAGAATGATGTACTATGATCTAGATTATGTATCTATGATCTAGATTATGTATCTATGATAGAATGATGTAGTGATCGAATGATGTAGGTCTATGATCTAGATTATGTACCTATGATAGAATGATGTAGTGATAGAATGATGTAGGTCTATGATCTAGATTATGTATCTATGATAGAATGATGTAGTGATAGAATGATGTAGGTCTATGATCTAGATTATGTATCTATGATAGAATTTCCATTATGAACTATTGATATATATAGTGATTACACATCTTTTGCTGGCAGAGCATTTACGCGATAAAAGGTCTACGGGTAGAGACTGGGCGAAGAATCTAGCACAGGCCGTCTGTACTGCTCTCAACCCAGGCGGCTGGATGTTCGCGGTCAAGAGGGACTGAAATCACTTCTCGGCCGACTGCAATACCGTTTGTGCAAGCAGTGCTTTGCACAGTCAAGATTCCGTAACGCAAAGCAAGTGTATAGTATACGATCTCTTACAATTCTTTCTTTCGATCCCTCGCTTTCCCCTAAGCTCTGTGTGCATGTGTGTGTGTGTA
>NW_014594723.1:0-655 GCF_000485595.1 Priapulus caudatus | reverse complement strand
ATTCACTCCTGATTATATATAGTCTGATCTTCGTATTTGCATCGCATCGATTTGAAAACGGAACTAGTGTAAATGCTAGCTCTCGGTCGGCTATTTGGTTTTGTCAGTAGGACGTGAACAATAATTAGGATGATATTTGCATGTTTATATTATAAAATAACGATGCGTACGTTTTTGTTGTTGTTGCTGCTCCTGTAGCTGTCGTTATTGCTGCTGTTGTTGTTGTTATTATTGCAATTGTTGTTGTTGTTGTTGTTGTTGTTGTCGTTGCTGTTGTTGTTGCTATTGTCATTGCTGTCGTTGTTGTTGTTGTTCATATTTAATTTTATATTATAGTCGAACCTGCCGAGGCGATATTTGCAGGCGAGTAGCCGTAGAAGCGGCCGCCTCGTTCTCTCTATCCCGGCCAGCAGGTTTCTGAAGACGCCGTCCTGCAGTAGTGCTCGGGTGCGCTGCAGCATCAGTATGGCTTCACTGAGCCTGGTAACGGTTAGCTTCAGCTGCGCTGCTTCTGCATCCTGCCTGTTGTCGTAACACATGCCTCAAAAACACACGGGAAATTAACGTGCAACTATGTGTAGCGTACGCAAGAATAACGGCTAAAAATAGCGACGCAATTAAAAATTACCAGATCATATATATATATATATATATA
>NW_014594722.1:0-655 GCF_000485595.1 Priapulus caudatus | reverse complement strand
GTGCTTCATTAAAGGTGCCCTCTTCAATGTCGGCGCGTAAGTCGTGCTGAGCTGAGGTAATGATCAATATATCTAGCTCGATGCGCTCAAAGCTATCGACACGCATATAATAGTTGTCGCGTAAGGTGGACAATAGCATTAATTGCATGGGGGCGCTTAAGGCATCAATATCAGCAAGATATAAGCAGCCTCCTTGGGCTTCGTCAAGTAAGCCGTATTGAGTGGTATTACCCTCTATTTGTCCAAAAAAAGCTCGCGGCTAACTGGGTTTCGGTTTGATCAGTAGGAAGTGATGATACGATACTCTTGATGAAGGGTCGTGATGTGCGTTCGCTTTGGTTGTGGATATAACGTGCAAATATTTCTTTGCCTGCACCTGCTTCCCCGTAAAGTAAGATAATAGCGCTATGATTGGCAACGCGTAAGGCTTGTTCTCGCAAATGCACCATCTTTTCACTGGAACCGATGGGTACAGTAGGCATGGGTAATTGATTGCGTAAGCCTTTGTTTTCTTGTTCTAGCTGACCAGAACGCAGTGCATTTTCAATGGTGAGTAACATTTTTGCCATAGATAATGGCTTTTCAATATAGTCATAAGCGCCTAAACGTGTTGCTTCGACCGCTGTTTCAATGGTGCCATGACCAGACATCATAA
>NW_014594721.1:0-655 GCF_000485595.1 Priapulus caudatus | reverse complement strand
GTGAACAGAATTACTTACATTTTTGAAAAAGTGGAAACATATTTTTTAGTTTTAGTATTTACGGCGACGTAATCACTTTAAGGTAATTTTAACGTCACTTTAAGGTGACGATTAATAATGTAACATCTTGATTAATTCTAGCATTACGTGTGGAAATGGGAGTGTACCAGGGACACAATAAAAAACACGCCAGACTACACGTGATTTGATCGGAGCAAACATGGCCGCTGCGCACACAGCGCCCCCTGGTAGATGGCGACTTACGACGTCGGAGTCGAGTTCTCGCAGTCGCTCGTCTTCGCGGTCACCGCTCTCGCTGGCCAGCACGTCTGTGCTCCATGCATCACTCGCCGTCTCTGTCACGTCCAAGCGCTGCAACGCGAGAGAGAACAGTCATTACGCTACCACGCGAGAACAGTCACTATGCTACCACGCGAGAGAACAGTCATTATGCTACCACGCGAGAACAGTCATTACGCTACCACGCGAGAACAGTCATTATGCTACCACGCGAGAACAGTCATTATGCTACCAGGCGAAAGAGAACAGTCATTACGCTACCACGCGAGAACAGTCATTATGCTACCACGCGAAAGAGAACAGTCATTATGCTACCACGCGAGAGAGAACAGTCATTATGCTACCACGCAAGAGA
>NW_014594720.1:0-655 GCF_000485595.1 Priapulus caudatus | reverse complement strand
ATTGGTATCATGCGCCTTTATTTTACCCTGACTGCTACTAGAGTTATCCATTTCACACAAGCGATAGTTCCATCTTGAAGGAATTTCCATTTTACCTTGCGACACTGCAACACTAGAGAAACCTGCGTTTGTAATATCGTGATTTGCTTGTGTTTTATGATAGTAAGAACTAGGTTTAGCTTTTCTTAGCCGCTTAAATAAAGCAGATTGTGATTCCTGAACTCGAAGATCGACGCAGGCGTAAGATTCTTCAACAAGCCCACCTTGATCGAATTTCACAGAGAGTTTATGTGCTTGGTTTGTCTCAGTAGTTAGAAACTCCACATTAAAAGTAGTGGGCTTTTTCTTATTAAATATCATCTTTTTGATATCAAGCCAGTTTGACTCCTGATTAATATTTCGTCCTGAAATGTAGTTATTAATCATGCAGAGTGCTTTGCCAAATACCGTCTTACCGGATGCGTTGGCTCCTGAAAGAATCAGCACTCTTTTGAAGTTAATCTTTGGAAAATCTTCTAGCCACTCAGTTTTCCACTGTAGAGCTACGCAACTTCCTTGGATAAGTCAGGTCAATTTCTGTATTTTGAAACATGTATCGTTGACGCTAAGCATCTATCGGCCAAGTTGGCTTCCCGTAAACTTTTTTAGCGGTAGG
>NW_014594719.1:0-655 GCF_000485595.1 Priapulus caudatus | reverse complement strand
TATGTAGGGGGAAATGATATATGTAGGGGGGACATGATATTATATGTAGAGGGGACGTGATATATGTAGAGGGGACATGATATATGTAGAGGGGACATGATATATGTAGAGGGGACATGATATATGTAGAGGGGACATGATATATGTAGGGGGGACATGATATATGTAGGGGGGACATGATATATGTAGGGGGGACATGTTATATGTAGAGGGGACATGATATATGTAGGGGGGACATGATATACATAGACGGGGACATGATATACATAGACGGGGACATGATATATGTAGGGGGGACATGATGTATGTAGGGGGACATGATAATGATATACGTAGGGGGGGATGTGATGCGACACTTGTTGTCGGGAGGGTGGTCCCGCGTCGTGCGCTCCAATTCCTAGTTAAGTTCGTTCGTTATATATATATATAAACACAAGTGTGTGTGTACGTATATATATGTATATGTACGGATATCTATACGTATATATATGCATCTATATATGTGTGTGTGTGTGTATGCATGTATATGTATATATATATACATCTTGTAGCGCGTGTGCATGCAATATGCAATGTATGTAGGAAGGGAGATATCACACAGACGACAAGACGACAACACGTACACACCGCGACCTTCACCGTCGCCGGCGACAAC
>NW_014594718.1:0-655 GCF_000485595.1 Priapulus caudatus | reverse complement strand
TCTCTCTCTCTCTCTCTCTCTCTCTCTCTCTCTCTCTCTCTCTCTTCTCTAGCTCTCTCTATCTATCTATCTATGTATCTACCTATCTATCTCGCCCTCTTTCTCTCTTTCCCTCCTCCTCTCTCTCTCCCTCCTCCTCTCTCCCTCTCCCTCCTCCTCTCTCTCTCCCTCCTCCTCTCTCTCTAGACCGGAGGTATACGTTCTTCTACGTATTCAGTCTCTTCCTATACAGGCACTGGTTAACCACGGCTCTAATAGTAAACTAATGGTGGGCATAAGTATTAATACATCTATCCATCTATTACATAGGTTTCTGAGTGCTACATATATACATCCTCTGCACTCAGCGAAGAAACAAGCTTTACTTTGCTAAACAAGATAATACCAAGAGCTAATAAGCACCATAACACATAAGAGGTGTTTATTATCTCTTGATAATACCGAGTTCACGCTATACTGTCCGCGTCATCGCTATAAAACACGTACACGTCTATCGTACAACCAACCTCTCACCTTTCTCCCCGTGTAGGCCCGCGGCAACATAACGAATCGCAAATAAGTCTGATCTCGAATCGAAAAAATCGTACATCGCTATGATGTCCCCGTTCGCGTTACACGCAACCGGACACACGAGTGCTCTCTCTCTCTCTCTCTC
>NW_014594717.1:0-655 GCF_000485595.1 Priapulus caudatus | reverse complement strand
AATTTTGATACACTCCTGATATAATAATATAACTTATCTAATACGCTCTTGATATAAACAAAAATAACGCTGAATATATATATATAGCGTATAATATAATACTTCTTTATACGCTCTTTATATAAATAAATAAATAAATAAAAAATATATAAAAATATATATATATATATATATAACTTAAAATTAGAAAATACTCGCTTAACCGTTTGGGGATCGAGTTTTAGGTATGTAACCTACCTGAATTTGCTGGAAATGCCCCCCCCCCATACATTAATTCCTAGCTACGGCCCTGTCACACTGTGTGTGTGTGTGTGTGTGTGTGTGTGTGTGTGTGTGTGTGTGTGTGTGTGTGTGTGTGTGTGTGTGGTGTTGTGTGTGTGTTGTGTGACTGTGTCTGTGTGTGTGTTGCCGCCGCGGTGTGTGTGGGGTCCCTGGTGTGGTGTGTTGTGTGTTTGTGTGCGCAGGGGTGTGCTGCGCGGCGCGGTGGTTGGGCTGTGTGTGTTGTGGTGTTAATGTGTGTGTGTTGTGTGTGTGCCAGTGTGTTGTGATGTGGGTGTGGTGTCGTGGTTGTGTGTTTTGGGTGGGGTTGTTTTGCCGCGTTTCGGAGAGTCCGCGAGGGAGACGAAGAGAGAGGAGTAAAGAGAGAGAGACGAGA
>NW_014594716.1:0-655 GCF_000485595.1 Priapulus caudatus | reverse complement strand
ATTCAGCACTCTGTAAAAGGCATGTTGCCGAAGAACTCACTCGGTAGAGCGATGTTCAAGAAGCTTAAGGTTTATGCTGGCGAAGCGCATAACCACAGTGCTCAACAACCACAGTCACTCGAAATTTAAGAGATCGAATCATGTCAGCAGAACAATACTATGGTACCGGTCGTCGCAAAAGCTCATCAGCCAGGGTTTATCTGAGAGCTGGTGGCGGCGCAATCACCGTTAATAATCGCAGTATCGATGAATACTTTGGTCGCGAGACTTCTAGAATGGTTGTCCGTCAGCCACTGGAAACCGTTGAGATGCTGGAGAAATTCGACATCAAAGTAAACGTCAGTGGCGGTGGTCCGAGTGGACAAGCTGGTGCCATTCGTCTGGGCATTACTCGTGCATTGTTGCAATACGACGAAACTTATCGTGCAGCGCTGCGTAAAGAAGGTTTTGTCACGCGTGATGCTCGTGAAGTTGAACGTAAGAAAGTTGGCATGCGTAAAGCACGTCGCGGTGTTCAGTTCTCCAAGCGTTAATTCGGCACTAGCAAGAAATTAAAAGCCTGCTTTACGCAGGCTTTTTTTATGGCTAAGCGGTAATAGTGCGCACACCCGTATCACTACCGAGTATCAACACGTCGGCAGGTCGATGTGCGAAC
>NW_014594715.1:0-655 GCF_000485595.1 Priapulus caudatus | reverse complement strand
TTCGGCTAGTTAATCGATTATTCTAACCAGCCAAGGTTTAAATGTTTGGTGATTAGCAAGATCGCTTAGTTAGCTCACTTGGTGAGCCACCGACTCAATGTCACTTTGGTCAAGCATAAGTTGATGCAAACGATGCTGGAGCGAGAGAGCTCTCGTAAGCTGAGTGGTCGTGTTGTTGCGGATGATGCCTATATCGGTGGCGTTACAGCGGGCGGTAAGCGTGGACGAGGAGCGAAGACATCTGGATTGTTTATGGCCGCGGTTGAAGTCGATGATAACTCTGCCATCCGCTATGCTCGCTTTGACCGTCTACCCAATTTATGCGGTGATAGCATCGCCGGTTGGGCTGAGAAAGCGATGTGCACTGATTGCCATTTGGTAACAGATGGCTACTCTAGTTTATCCGCGGTCACACCTGTAATAAGGAGACACCAGGCGATTGTTGTCAGCCCACTCAAGTCAAGTGAGTTGATTTTTTTCCGATGGGTAAATACGGTAATTGGCAACTTAAAAACATCGATGAAAGGTGCTTATCATGGATTTAAAGTGTCCAAATATATTCGATCCTATTTGGCAGAAGCTCAGTACCGTTTTAATCGACGCTTCAACTTGGAACCACTAGTCACTAGACTGTTATATGCCTGTGCACAGAATG
>NW_014594713.1:0-655 GCF_000485595.1 Priapulus caudatus | reverse complement strand
ACCCTGCCTCTCCATGATCACCCACCCCACTTCCCACCCCCAAATATGTAACCCACAATCATCCTCCCTCCATCACCCACCCCATCCCTTTCCCACCCAGAATTATCCTCGTTGGCTTCGGATGCTGCTGCGGAGTGGGCGAGCTATGCAGTCGAACCGCGCGAATACTGGGTTTATATGCTGCAGCACGTGCGGCGCGTGTTGCTCCGTGGAAAAATGCGAAAACAGATCCCAACAAGTATCCTATGTCGGCCGTAAATTGGGGACATGTGCAGGGAGGGAGGGAGGGAGGGGAGGGAGGGAGGGGAGCAATGGTCTGTCTGTCTGTCTGTCCGACCGATGACAGCTATTTATAGAAGCCGTAGTGGTTCATTTGTTACTAGCAGCTTCCGTGGTGGTGATGATGTTGTTGCTGCTGCTGCTCGTGGTGGTGGTGGTGCTACTGCTGCTGCTGTTGCTTCTGCTGGTGGTGGTGGCCATAGCAAGGCTCTATAGATAGTATAAGACCTTCGCAACCCACGAAGTACGAAGCTGGGAATCTAAGACGCACTAAATAAAATAAAAAATATTTACCCACCACAAAATTACTTCCGCAGAAGTGCAATAAGCAACATCATCCTCATTGAAACAGACATCATCAACGTCCCGTGAAATA
>NW_014594712.1:0-655 GCF_000485595.1 Priapulus caudatus | reverse complement strand
GCTCTCCCTCTGTCTCCTCTCTCTCTCTCTCCTCTCTCCTCCTCCTCCTCTCTCTCTCTCTCTCTCTCTCGCGCGCGTTCTCTCTCTGGCGTACATGTACGCGCGAGGGGGGAGAGGGCGGGAGGGAGAGAGAAATAAAGGAGAGTGAGAGAGGGGGGAGAGTGAGAGAGAGAAAGAGAGAGCGAGTGAAAGAGCGAGCGAGAGCGATTGATCGCAGGAATGCGGGCCACGACCGCTCCGCCGCCGCTGCCGCTGCCGCCGCCGCCACCGCCGCCGCTGCTGCCGACACCGGTGTGACTAGGCGTGAATTCTGCGCGCCTGTATTACACCTCCGGGGCAAAAACCCGATGTTAAAAGGTTTCTAATGTTGTTTCGAAATCCGCCAGCTGGCTCTGAAGCGACCGCGGCGCGCGCGCCATGCCGCGATCTTGCCTCCTGCCCCACACCCCCCGGGCGGAACCACGCCCTCGCCGCTACCACGGTGACCGTTACCATGGTCGCCGTTACCACGGTGGCCGTTGCTATGGTGATTGCTACCACGGTGGCCGTTAATATGGTACGGTGGCTGCTGCTGCTGCTGCTGCGGCTGCTGCTACGACTGTCACTGCTGCCGCCGCTGCTGCCACTACTGCTGCTACTGCTGCTGCTGCTGCTG
>NW_014594711.1:0-655 GCF_000485595.1 Priapulus caudatus | reverse complement strand
CTGCTGCTGCTGCTGCTACTGCTGCGGTGGCTGCTGCTGCTACTGCTGCGGCTGCTACTGCTGCTGCTGCAGCTGCTACCGCTGCGGTGGCTGCGGCTGCTGCTGCTGCTACTGCTGCTGCTACCGCTGCGGTGGCTGCTACGGCTGCTGCTACTGCTGCGGTGGCTGCTACTGCTGCGGCTGCTGCTGCTGCTGCTACCGCTGCGGTGGCTGCTGCTGCTGCTGCTGCTGCTGCCGACGCATCATTACTGGCGACGCTGATTCGCGCCTTTTCCTGTACTGCCTGCTAACGTTACATTATGCCGCGTGCGTATAATCCCTGGCAATCTCCCCGCATCACGCATTGCCGGCAGCAGTCACGTGAAAATTACGCCGACCGCCGTGTCTATCATCAGCGAAACCTACAGGCTACACGCCACACGGACGATATCCATTGGGCTCGAATGGATAAGTTTTGTACGGATATACGGATTATTGGCGTGGAAATATTTTGTGCCGGCGTGTAGTTCGTTAGATAATTCGCGAAAGTGAATTGAATGGTGGTGATTTGGGGGTTGGATGAGGTGGAAACGAGAGAGGAAGGTATAGAGCGGGATATATATATATATATATATATAGACAGAGAGAGAGAGAGAGAGAGAGAGAGAGAGAGAGA
>NW_014594710.1:0-655 GCF_000485595.1 Priapulus caudatus | reverse complement strand
CCAATCTCATTAGAAGAATCGTTTCCAAAAAAGTGCGTTTAAGTTGGTATTACGGCAACAGTATTAATGCTGATGAGCAATGGCAAATCGTCGTGCGTTTGAAACCTCCGCATGGCTTTATGAACCCTGGTGGTTTTGACTATGAGGGCTGGTTATTTCAGCAGGGGATTGATGCAACGGGTTATATCCGTAAATCTAAAGATAATCGTTTATTAAAAACTGCGTCAGCGTACTCCGTTAATCATATTCGACAAGTTTTGAGCGACAAAATTGATGAGATACACATAAGTAAGGCTCAAAGTGATTCCACTGCTGCGGGTTCATTGTCCCTAGTAAAAGCATTATCAATTGGTGATAAATCGTTAATAACCGTTGAACAATGGGACGTGTTAAAAAACACGGGTACTTCTCACTTAATGGCAATTTCAGGTCTGCATATTGGTTTGGCAGCATTCTTTGCTTATGCGGTGGCACGGCGCTTGTTACCTGTTTATGTAATGAAAAGAATGCCAGCACAACATGGTGCTATCGCAGCAGGAATGCTTGTTGCTCTGCTGTATGCCTTGATTGCTGGTTTTTCAATACCAACGCAGCGTGCAATCATTATGCTGTTTGTGCTTTCAAGTATGTTGTTAATCAGGCGTAACCATCGACC
>NW_014594709.1:0-655 GCF_000485595.1 Priapulus caudatus | reverse complement strand
AGAGAGAGAGAGGGAGAGAGAGAGGAGACAGGGAGAGAGATAGAGAGAAAAGAAAAAGACAGACATAGAAAAGGAGCGAGCGAGAGATAGGTATAGAGAAAGAGAGAAAGAGAGAGAGCCAGTACATCATTTCCCATGTATTAACTGCGCTCTTTTGCGCGGCAGCAGGACGAGAGAGTGATCATGAGTACTGTCCGCGCAGGTTAACATCGGCCACGTCGTCGATGTGCACACGTCGCAGCTAAACTCCGCAATATAATGCGCGCGTATAATCGCTGCAGCACCGCGGCACGTATGTCACCGTGTGCGTGTGTGCGTCCCCGCGTGCGTGCGTGCGTGCGTGCGTGAGTCCCCGTGTGTGCGCGTGTGTGGCAGGCTGAATCACACACGCAGCGTCTCGGCTGATGAATCAATCGCGGTAATACGCGGCGCGTGTTTAAACAGGGCAGAATCTGCGGCGCCACTGTCTAAATACGGCGATGAGACGGAGATTTGCGCGGCGCTTCAACGCGTCTGAGAAGATCAGCATCCCGGGCGAGGCGGAAAGAACAGGCGCCGCACAGCGCGGGGGATGGGGGGGGGGGGGGGATATTCTCAAGATTGTACCTGAATCATCTCGTTTGATGTGCAGGCACAGTGAGATGAAGATTTGTGA
>NW_014594708.1:0-655 GCF_000485595.1 Priapulus caudatus | reverse complement strand
CCGTCACACCATGAAGAGCACACCGACAGGTTGTAATGATGCAGATGATGCAAACGGTGATGGTGATCTTGAATGTCATTACACCGGCGGTCCTTACTACGGTCCATTCGGTATCACAGGTCTGGACAACAGCCGTGATGATGATGCGAGTGATCGTGCCTCATTGGTCAAAGCTGATTTTCAGGATGCGGTCGATGCAGGTCATGGAGACAAATTCGAATCTAAGCACCAGTTCGCGGCTTACGGCAAATCACTGTGTCTGTCTTGTCATCAGCGTTCATCTCTGATGCTTAACCCTGAAGCTAATGGTGTACCGGGTATACAGGCTTCAGGCGATAACCCTGATCAGTTCCTTGAGCTGTGTAGCACATGGACAGCGATGAGCGATGGTGTCGGTAATAACTACGAAGATACTGAAACATCACCTAAATGTCAGCGTTGTCACATGGAACCGCTTACCGAAAAGAATGGTGAGGCTGTAACTATGCTGCATCAGTGGGATCAACCTGATACGTTGTTCACTCTGGCTGATAATCCGGGTTTGACTGAGCACTTCCTACCACCTTCAGATGGTGGCACCGTAGGCCCAGTTGCTGAAGGTTATATGAACAACCATGCATTCATGGGCGCTAACAAAGCTGATTTTGGTCTGACC
>NW_014594707.1:0-656 GCF_000485595.1 Priapulus caudatus | reverse complement strand
TTTCATTCGCGCAACTCAAGGGGCTTTATAGCGGCGAGGCGCTGAGAGAGGCGAACATTGCTGCCTTTGGCGTGATTTAATTTGTAATCATAAATGGTCATATACGACATGACCGCACGCACATATTTTCTAGTTTCTGAATAGGGAATACTTTCAATCCAGCGACTGGCTTCTAGCTCACTCTCAGGTAACCACCTTGGAATACGATGTGGCCCAGCATTATATGCGGCGCTTGCTTTGGCATAGTTACCCTCAAACTGAGCCAATAATTCTTTGAGGTAAGCACTGCCCAATTGGATATTGGTACTCGGTTCGAGTATTTCTTTTTTATTTAGTTTGCCTAAATCCAACTTTTTGGCGACCGCATTAGCGGTGGGTGGAATCAATTGCATTAAACCCTGCGCTTTGGCACTAGAGACGATGTTTGCATTAAAAGCACTTTCGCGACGCGTTACGCCATAAACCCATGCGGCTGGAATATCCGTTTCATAAGCATGTTGCTCTATGAGCGTTTGATATGAAAGGGGAAAACGTAAATCGACCTGATTCCAATCTTTGGTTTTAGCGACAGTGACAATTGCGATAAAAGGAAGGTTCTTGTCTAAGGCTAGTTTCGCAGCGGCTAGCTTGTCTTCTTTATCCAGTGTTTTGAGTGT
>NW_014594706.1:0-656 GCF_000485595.1 Priapulus caudatus | reverse complement strand
AGGTCAGCGATGCGGCTCACTCACCTGTAGAGGTCAGCGATGCACTCACCTGTAGAGGTCAGCGATGCACTCACCTGTAGAGGTCAGCGATGCGGCTCGTGCCTATAGCCATCGTTGCCAGCAGGCTGTCGCACTGGTTGTGGATGGCGAAGACGAGGTCGTGTGAGCTGACGGGGTCAAGGACGCGCTCGACACTGCTGCAGACGTCGTAGACGAACTCGGACGCAAACAGCAGCACGCACGTGATGTCAGACCTGCGGGAGAACGACGACGGGAACGATGGTATGACAGACGGTCACTGTTACGGTACAACTAGTGATGCTACGCCAGTATAACTACAACTGTTACAAGTAATGACAAAAGCAAGAGTGCTAACGATGGTACTAGCGATGGTCGTTGTGATGGTACAACTAGTGATGACGTCACTAGCAGTAAGAGCTACGCCAGTATAACTACTATCATGCTACTATGGATACAAGTAATGACAGAAGCAAGAGCAGCAGTAGGTTTAGTAGTAACAGTAACAGCAGTAGCAGCAGTAGAAATAGCAGTAGCAATAGCAGCAGTAGCAGTAGTAGTAGCAATAGTAGTAGCAGTAGCAGCCGTAGCAGTAGTGGTAGCAACAGTAGTAGCACTAGTAGTAGCAACAGTAGTAA
>NW_014594705.1:0-656 GCF_000485595.1 Priapulus caudatus | reverse complement strand
CCAGCAGACGCATCCCAAACATATCGACACGACCAGAAAAATACCCCATCTGCCCACCGATAAAAATACCGATCACCATGGCAATTCCCGTCGCGACAAAACCAATCCCCAAGGCAATGCGCGATGCATGAATCATACGACTCGCTACATCGGCTCCATTGTCGTCGGTACCCATAATGTGACGGCGGCTTTCTGCTGAAAATGGAGCCTCAAGACCCGTATCACCATAATCGCGCAAAAAATCACTCGGCGAATAGGGAATAAGTGGCAAAACCGCCCAGTCGTATTCAGTATTGGCCACTTTTTCCCGATATTCATCATAGATAATGAGTTTAGGCGGCGTTAATAGGATGTTTGCAGCAAACGTCAAACTCAACACCACGAAAGTAAATATCCAGAGTTTTTTAGCAAAGCTTAAACGCAATTTCCACAACAGTAACACGCCAAAAAAAGCGGACAGCATTAAGATATCTTCAGCGCTTGTATGACGTAAAACAGGCAGTGTGAGCACACCCTTTTCACTGGCAATTAAGGGCATGCTATTTGCCAAATAGGGTGCAAAAGTGGCAACAAACACTAGCAGCAGCACCCATGACAAACCAAGTTTGGCTCCCCATCCTGAGAACGCCAAACGTAATACCCGCTGCCCATAAGAT
>NW_014594704.1:0-656 GCF_000485595.1 Priapulus caudatus | reverse complement strand
CGCAGATTTGAAACATAAATAGTAACGACTTCAGCCTGTGTGTCCATCCTCTCTCCAATATAATAATAATTAATAATCCATGTAACAAGTTTTTCCTCGCGTTGGACGGACGATCAAACTCGCACGCGCAGCTTCATGTTAACTTCATCTCAACTTCATCGTGACTTCATGTTAGCTTCATCTTAACTTCATCTTAACTTCATCGTGACTTCATCTTAACTTCATCTTAACTTCATCTTAACTTCATCGTGACTTCATGTTAGCTTCATGTTAACTTCATGTTAACTTCATGTTAACTTCATCGTAACTTCATCTTAACTTCATCTTAACTTCATCGTAACTTCATCATAACTTCATGTTAGCTTCATCTTAACTTCATCTTAACTTCATGTTAGCTTCATGTTAACTTCGTGTTAACTTTATCGTGACTTCATCTTAACTTCATCTTAACTTCATCGTGACTTCATGTTAGCTTCATGTTAACTTCATGTTAACTTCATGTTAACTTCATCGTAACTTCATCTTAACTTCATCGTAACTTCATCATAACTTCATGTTAGCTTCATCTTAACTTCATCGTGACTTCATGTTAGCTTCATGTTAACTTCATGTTAACTTCATGTTAACTTCATCGTAACTTCATCTTAACTTCATCT
>NW_014594703.1:0-656 GCF_000485595.1 Priapulus caudatus | reverse complement strand
GGAGAGCGATGAGATTGAAGAGAGACGAGAGAGGCAGGAGACGCCAGAAAGACGAGGCGGGACAAAGAGCACAGGGTAAGAAACGACGGACGAGCAGAGAGGAAGAGAGAGAGAGAAGGGGAGGGAGGGAGAGAGAAAGCACGCGGCAAACGACTCGCGGCCGTATCCTGCCATATGTGAGATCATTACGGGATGAATGGCGTAAACGGTAATGAGGTGCACGATTTCGAACGGTAGCCAGATCTCTTGTTATCATCTCTTTCATCGCAGTAGTCGGTCTTGGAAATATCATATCACAATTCATGTTCCCACTCTTCTAGTTCCCACATTCGCACTCTGTTGGTTAGTATATGACAAGGCGATTACTAACCTTACCGGTGCTTATTTCTAGCACTAACAAGGCTGTCACACGTCTGATATCCAGTTTACCCATCGTTAGTTTATTCAGTTTACCTGACCAAGGCGGCGCAGGTGTGCTTGCTTTGTTGTCGTTTTTGGTCGTGATGCTGTTATTGTTGTTGTTGCAAATATGATATACGTCTATTATTATATATAGATATAATCTTTATGGTATATATATATATATATAGTATTATCCATACTAACATTTATGGCGTATCAACAATAATTCAGAATACCTTCAGAGAGGCAGAGGA
>NW_014594702.1:0-656 GCF_000485595.1 Priapulus caudatus | reverse complement strand
CTCTCTCTCTCTCTCTCTCTCTCTCTCTCTCTCTCTCTCTCTCTCTCTCTCTCTCTCTCTCTCTCTCTCTCTCTCTCTCTCTCTCTCTCTCTCTCTCTCTCTCTCTCGCTCTCGCTCTCTCTCACGCTCTCATTCTCGCGTTCTCTCTCGCTCTCTTTCACGCTCTTATTCTCGCGTTCTTTCACGCTCACGCTTAAGCTCTCTCTCTTTCCCGCTCTTTATCACGCTCTCATTCTCGCGTTTTCTCAGGCTCACGCTCACGCTCTAATTCCCGCGTTCTCTAAGGCTCATGCTCACGCTCTCTCTTTCTCGCTCTCTCTCACGCTCACGCTTACGGTCTCTCTCTCTCTCTCGCTCTCGCTTACACTCTCATTCTCGCGTTCTCTCACGCTCACGCTCACGCTCTCTCTCTCACGCTCTCTCTCTCGCTCTCTCTCACGCTCTCTCACGCTCTCATTCTCGCGTTCTCTCATGCTCAAGCTTACGCTCTCTATCTCTTTCTCGCTCACGCTCTCGCTCTCGCTCTCTTTCGCTCTCTCTTACGCTCTCATTCTCGCGTTCTCTCACGCTCACGCTCACGCTCACATTCACGCTTTCTCTCTCGCTCTCTTTCACGCTCTGATTCTCGCGTTCTCTCACGCTCACGCTCACGCTCT
>NW_014594701.1:0-656 GCF_000485595.1 Priapulus caudatus | reverse complement strand
CTATACCGACGACCAAAACTGCGGTAAAGCCTGCGACTAAGCCAGAGGAAAAAAAGCAAGCAACTCCTGATAAACCACCGGTTAATCAGTCCATTTGGGGGAAAAAATAGCTTAACCCTTATTTAACCCTAGCTTCTGATGGGCGGAGCAACTCTATGTCTTCTCAAGCAATTCAAACACTTGATGAGTTTTCCTATCATCATGTGATGGCAAATACCCAGGGGAGGGCGCTGGTGTTTTATACGGGGCCGAGTTGTGGTTCCTGTCATCACCTACGGCGCGTTCTGGCGGAATATCTGCGGCACTATAATGACCTCAGTATTTTTGAGGTGGATGCGGTTACATCATCGGCATTGGTCAATGAATTTAATGTTTTTCACTTGCCGAGTATGTTTTTATACAAAAATGGGCGGTATCATTGCGAGCTTCACGCAGAAGCATTGCCCATTAAAATCCATATCGCGGTGGCAGAAGCTTTACAATTACCCGCTGAAGATGAGCCATAGCAAATGCTCCTGTAGTCCGAGAATCAAGAACAAAAAAGAGAGAAGAAGTAAAGCACTATGAACATGACTTAAACCTTCCCCAGAAGAATATACTGAAAGAGATTGGATATTCATGTATATCTTACCTGAGATGCAAGCACATAGGAGAGG
>NW_014594700.1:0-656 GCF_000485595.1 Priapulus caudatus | reverse complement strand
CTTTCTCTCTCTCTACCTAACCCTCTCTATATCTCGCCCTCTCTCCCCCTCTCTCTTTTCGTTCGCGCTCTCTCTCGCTCTCCCTTTCTCTTCCTCATCCTCTTCCCTCTCGTATCCCTCTCTCCCTCTCTCCATTCCTCTCTCGCACTCCCTCATTACCTCTCGCACTCTCTCTTTCTCTATCTATCTATCTATCTCTACACAATCTAAGGTTAGGGTTGCAGTTGAGGGTACCCGTGGTACAATACTATCCTCTCCCAAAAGGGCAGTAGTACTAAACCGTACCCTGCCACTCTCCTTGAGGAAACCTTCATCAGAGTTTCACGGACATCACATGAACATCGCGGCACGGTAGCGGACACGTCACATCGATCCATTCTTACGCATCGCCGCCACCTTTAAGGCAGCCGGCTGAAAGCACCTTTCAGCCGGCTGCACCTTTAAGCGCCCCCGAACAAGTGACTGCTTATTGTGATAAGCGTGTCACATGCGCAAATACAATGACCACCGTTTCGTAGAAATGCATTGGGCCATATACAACTATCAACCTTATATATATATATATATATATATATATATATATATATATATATATATATATATATATATATATATATATATATATATATATATATATATATATATATATATATATA
>NW_014594699.1:0-656 GCF_000485595.1 Priapulus caudatus | reverse complement strand
GCGTGTGTGTGTGTGTGTGTGTGCGCATGTGTGTGTGTGTGAGTGTGTGTGCGTGGTGCGTGCGTGCGTGTGTGCGTGCGGACGTGTGTGTGTGTGTGTGTTTGCCTGTAGATGTAATCACCTATTTATTTATTTATGCGCGTATGTACGTGCAATAAGATATTTATATATTATTTGTATGTAATATTATATTCATATATATATATATATATATATAAATATATATTAATATTTATTTATTGATTTATGTATATGTATCAGGAGCGTATAATGACAAATATGTCATTATACGCTCCTGATATGTATGTATGTATACATTTATAGATATATGCATAGCTGCTGTTGTGATGTAGAATTTTTCGCTCTGTGTCGCAATTGACTATTGTTCTTGCGTATGCATGTGTCTTTGCTTGCGTGCTTGCGTGCGTACGTGCGTGCGTGACTGTGCGTGGGCTGTCTGCGTGTTTGTTTGTGCGCGTTTACGGCTGTGCTCTCGTGCGTCAGTGCGTGTGTGCGTGCGTGCGTCAGTACGTGTGTGCGTGCGTGCGTGCGTGCGTGCGTGCGTGCGTCAGTACGTGTGTGCGTGTGTGCGTGTTTGCATCAGTACGTGTGTGCGTGCGTGCGTGCGTGCGTCAGTACGTGTGTGCGTGCGTGCG
>NW_014594698.1:0-656 GCF_000485595.1 Priapulus caudatus | reverse complement strand
GAGGAGGAGGAGTGGAGGTTGAGGAGGAGGAGCGGAGGTTGAGGAGGGGGAGCGGAGGTTGAGGAGGAGGAGCGAGGTTGAGGTTGAGGTTGAGGAGGAGGAGTGGAGGTTGAGGAGAAGGAGTGGAGGACTCCTCCTCCTCCTCCTCAACCTTCGCTCCCCCTCCTCAACCTCAACACCTCCTCCTCAGCCTCAACCTCCGCTCCCCCTCCTCAACCTCCACTCCCCCTCCTCAACCTCCGCTCCCCCTCCTCAACATGGAGGTTGAGGAGGAGGAGCGGAGGTTGAGGAGGAGGAGAAGGAGTGGAGGTTGAGGAGGAGGAGTGGAGGTTGAGGAGAAGGAGTGGAGGTTGAGGAGGGGGAGTGGAGGTTGAGGAGCGGGAGTGGAGGTTGAGGAGGAGGAGCGGAGGTTGAGGAGGAGGAGGAGCGGAGGTTGAGGAGGGGAGTGGAGGTTGAGGAGGGGGAGCGGAGGTTGAGGAGGAGGAGGAGCGGAGGTTGAGGAGTGAGAGTGTAGGTTCCGACGGCGGCGGGAGTGGAGGCGGGAGCAGTAGCAGAGGTGGCAGCAGCGGTAGCAGAGGCGGTAGGGGTAGCAGAGAGAGAGAGAAAGAGAGACTCAGAGAGAGGGAGAGAGAGAGAGAGAGAGAAAGAGAGAGAGA
>NW_014594697.1:0-656 GCF_000485595.1 Priapulus caudatus | reverse complement strand
CTAGCAAGTACCGCTCGAATTCACTAGAATACCGCGCAACTTCAAATACCTATTTGTTAAACTAATTTTTATATTGGTCATTGAGACCAAAACTAGGGGAAAAATAATGAGCACAGCTGAAGAACGCGTTCGTAAAATTGTAATTGAGCAGTTGGGTGCAACTGAAGAGCAAGCAACTAATGAAGCATCATTTGTTGATGATTTGGGTGCTGACTCTCTAGACACAGTAGAATTAGTAATGGCTTTAGAAGAAGAATTTGAATGTGAAATTCCTGATGAAGAAGCTGAGAAAATTACAACGATTCAGCAAGCAATCGATTACGTAAACGCACACGCTAGCTAAATCACTTTAAGCAGTATTACCGTATTTATTAAGTACTACTGCTTAAGGTAAAATTTTAACTGGGCGCTATCTACTAGCTGTCCTGCTTTCTTGTATCTATCAAAGAGGCTAAATTTGTCAAATCGTCGTGTTGTAGTAACCGGTCTGGGTATTGTTTCACCCGTTGGAAATAATCTCAAAGATACGTGGGAGAATATCACTGCAGGTAAAAGTGGTGTCACTACCATTGATAAATTTGATACAAGTGAGTTTTCGGTAAAAATTGCAGCAACCGTTAAGGATTTTGATGCAACGACTGTTTTACCGGCAAAAG
>NW_014594696.1:0-656 GCF_000485595.1 Priapulus caudatus | reverse complement strand
TATATATATATATATATATATATATATACATCAATACATATATATATATACATGCTCATACATATAAATATGAACGCAGGGTTAATTACCCGGACGAGGACGATAGTTCATCAGCGATTCGTGGCCGTGGTTCTGATGTGGCGGTAGCTTCAATCAGTTAGTGCGGCCAGATTATTCCTGCTGTCAATCCTTCGTCACACGCATGCTAATAAAGCTAGCGAGGTTGCTAATCCTCGTTATACTCATGATCACTGTCACGGCCGCATTCACAGCTACTGCTACTGCCGTAGTCGTCATTGTCAACAACGTCGCTGTCGTCATCGTCAACAACGACATGTCCGGTATTGTCATCACTGTCGTCGGTTTCATCACTGCCGTCGTTGTCACCAATGTAACTGTCGTCATTCTCAACAACGGCATGTCCGGCATTGTCATTACTGTCGTCGATGTCATCACTGCTGTCGTTGTCACCAATGTAACTGTTGTCATTGTCAACAATGACATTGTCATCGCTGTCATCATTATCACCGCTGTTGCCGTGTTAACAGCGCCACAGCCTTGGGGCGTGACATATTAAATCATGTTCTCTGTAATCATTGTGTGAATATTACATGTTTCTATGCTGGGATATACTATTCATTCACACGTAATGACGA
>NW_014594695.1:0-656 GCF_000485595.1 Priapulus caudatus | reverse complement strand
CCCCTGACACACACACACACACACACACACGCACACACGGACACGCGCTTCTTGTCCCCCGTCTCTTGCTAGGTTCCCATTCTCTCTCTAGCTCTCCTTTCCTCTCTACCTCAACCTCCTAGCTCTGTTAATGTAGGTTACAGTAATACAGTAACGTTAACTATTCAACGTTAGAACCTGAAGCACGTGTTTTGCAAGGTTCATTGTGATATACGATAGGTCATATTACTGTTCGCGGATTATTGTATTGCACCGTGATATATGGACATTGTATATCCTTGCATACTGAATGTACGCCGTTTTTCGATAGCAATTATTCATTTATAAACGCAATGAAGAGCTAACATAGCATAAACCCTATGGTAGTGAGGATGTACAGACAAGAGCCCGCGGTACAGCTCCGCTTGCCGCAAGTCGATATTCGTATGAAAGAGCAAATGGAATATAGCTTCAATGCGAACAGGATAAATGCACGTTCACAATGAGCATCCAAACGTATACATTCTAGACATACAGTGCATTAGAACTCGCACCTACATCTTCTAATTAGACATCGTCAAGCTACAATTTGGGCGGTATATGGTATTCTATACATTGAGTAGCGGTGAGTTGTTTCGCGCTGGCAAGAGAGTAGATTTCCGCTCTCTCTCTCTCTC
>NW_014594694.1:0-656 GCF_000485595.1 Priapulus caudatus | reverse complement strand
GGGTCGGCGAATCGATCACAGGGTTCCATTCTGCAAGTCCACTAAGATGTTCGGAGCAGATGAATATATAGCAGATATGTCACCCTGGTTTATGTGGGTAACCTCCATGTTTGCTGCTGTGTGTTGATATACACATAAGATAACCTACTGCTATGATGTATGAGAAAGAAACTTAAACGTCTTCATATTAGGATTAACACAGATGTACCCATCAGATAATCTCTTGCTAACATGTATGACGTCATACATCTCGCGTTCGAGCAGCAATGATGTGGCAGCGGAGTGCACACGGACATCCTCTGTTAAAGTGATTACGTCACCGTAAATAGTAAAAATTAAAAAAATATTTCCACTTTTTCACAAAATATAATTCTGTTCACTTTTTATGGTTAAATTGCTGCATCATACTGCCTATTTTACTATATTGTTCGATGTGAAAAATGCACTCGTGACTGCAATACATAGCCGACATTAGCAAGCAAATTAATGTCCAGGATAATAATATGAAATGCATCGCAGGTTTTTTTGGATTTTTAACGTGAGAAACAATCTATCAGGTAGAATTTGACGATACTGTTTAGTTCCATTAGTTCTACTTTTAATGTAAATAAAAAAATGGCAGCAAAAATTTTACAAATTTTAATACCATAGAAAAT
>NW_014594693.1:0-656 GCF_000485595.1 Priapulus caudatus | reverse complement strand
ACTCTCTCTCTCTTTCTCCCTTCCAGAATTACAGCAGCTTAGTCATCCTGGATAGCTATGAAACTAAAACCTTTTCTCTAGAAAGGAATTCTTAGAAAAACACCCATTTTATTTGAACTGAATGTCGTTTAAGTGGGGCGCAAAACCACAGGATGGCTTCCCGCGAACCTTTTGTCGTTGTCGAGTTTATCGTGTGTTTGTTAAGGCTTTTAGTCGTGTTCTCCCGTGCTTTGCCATCAAAGTGGCGACGACAGTCGATGCGACGAGCGCTTCGCGTGAGTACACACAAGGGCTAGAAGCCTAGAAGTGTACCGACACGGGTAGGGGGGGGGGGTCGAACCAACATCCGCTTGCGTCCGATCGCCGGACCCTTATCGATTGATGTTCAACTCTTTGATTCTGCCCCTCGCAACATCGTCGTCAATGTTTGTACACAAATACGTCACCGGCGCCGCGAAAACGACGGATTTATTTTACCGACCGTGATAGATGGTGTTGAGGATATCGATGAGTAAGCGGTGAGTGAATGTCAGAGTTAGATGCGCCACACTTGGGAAGCGTCGTAGCGTGCATGTAGTGGAACTATAGATGACGTATATGTGTACTCTCTTCCGCTCTCTCGCGTGCGCTCTCTCTCTCTCTCTCTCTCTCTCTCT
>NW_014594692.1:0-656 GCF_000485595.1 Priapulus caudatus | reverse complement strand
ATCGTCGTGTGTCTAAAGCACATCATCATGTGTCAAAGCACATCGTCATGTGTCAAAGCACATCGTCGTGTGTCAAAGCACATCGTCGTGTGTCAAAGCACATCGTCATGTGTCAAAGCACATCGTGTCAAAGCACATCTTCGTGTGTCAAAGCACATCGTCGTGTGTCAAAACACATCGTCATGTGTCAAAGCACATCGTCGTGTGTCAAAGCACATCGTTGTGTGTCAAAAGCACATCGTCATGTGTCAAAAGGCACATCGCCATGTGTCAAAAGGCACATCGTCATGTGTCAAAGCACATCATCGTGTGTCAAAGCACATCGTCATGTGTCAAAGGCACATTGTCGTGTGTCAAAAGGCACATTGTCATGTCTAAAAGCACATCGTCGTGTCAAAGCACATCGTCATGTGTCAAAAGCACATCGTCGTGTGTCAAAGCACATCGTCATGTGTCAAAGCACATCGTCGTGTGGCAAAAGGCACATCGTCATGTGTCAAAAGCACATCGTTGTGTGTCAAAAGCACATCGTCATGTGTCAAAGCACATCGTCGTGTGTCAAAGCACATCGTCGTGTGTCAAAGCACATCGTCGTGTGTCAAAGCACATCGTCGTGTGTCAAGCACATCGTCGTGTGTCAAAGCACATCGTCATGT
>NW_014594691.1:0-656 GCF_000485595.1 Priapulus caudatus | reverse complement strand
GCTTTTCTATATCGATTTTTTGCTGTTTACACTCCTGATAGCTTTGGCGTAATGCAGTAATGGCCTGCTGTTTTTCAGCTAGTAGCGCTTCGCTATCGCTGATCTTTTGCTGCTCACTTTGCCCTTGTTCGAAGGCTTTTTGATACTGCTGCGACAATGTTTCCAGCTTAATCTCATCGACTTTTTTATGCTGAATCTGCTCGATAGCCTGCGCCATTTTTTCCGTGTTAAGTTGCACAAACTGAGTATCAAAATTTTGTTGTGATTGTTGCGCCTGCTGTTGCGTTTGCTCAGCGAGTTGCTGCTGATTATCTAAAGCCGCTTGTGCAGCACGCATCACATCCGTCTGTTGGGTTAATTTATCTTGTGCACTTTGCCGCTGCTGTTTGAGTTGCTGCCCCTGCTGATAATATTGCTGACGCTGTGATAGTTGCTCCTCCCACAGAGGCAATTGCTCACCTAAGTGAGTGTGCAAAGCATGTGTTTGCAGATAGTCATTCGCCTGCCGTATTTGCACATCTAAGTCAGCCAACTGTTGCTGTAAACTCTGTTGTTCCCCATGACTACGCTGATATTTTTCATCTAGCGCCAGTTTCTCTTCGTCTACGTGTTTGAGTTGCTCTGCTAGATAGGAATTTTTTGATCGAGAGGGATTA
>NW_014594690.1:0-656 GCF_000485595.1 Priapulus caudatus | reverse complement strand
GCTAGATTAATGGTCTACCATTATACTATCACCCATCATGGATTTTTATCTACTTACGAGGTATGGAAATGAATACTAAATCAGTAATTTCAGGGTTAACAGTCGCAATGCTATTGGGGCTTAATACCACGGCACATGCCCAAAACGGCATGGCAATGACTTGGAAAACTAAGACCCCCACAGAACTCAGAAACAACGCCGGAAAGATTGGCAACCAACGCATTGTGATTGTAGGCTGCTCTGGATGTAACGCCTATAAAGGCGACACCAAGATCAGTGAGAAGCGACGCATCCTTTGTATTGTTAAGGGTAATCAACCTGAACCGGCTGTTTATGCTGCTCAAATTGCCGCAAACAACAATCTTAAGAAGTTTTACTATAATTGGTCTGGTGCTAAAATAGGTCTGACCAAGCCAATAAAGGGTGTAAGCATTACCAGCCAAGCTACAGGAGATAAGTTCTGCAAAGTAGGTTTACAAGATAGTAAGGCGCAAATGATAGAGCATCACGACAATAAAGTAGGTGGATGGAATGTCGGTGGCTTTATACACCCTAATTCAAAGGCTAAAGGTCAATTAAGAAAGCCTAAAAATAAGAAATTTTGGGCTCGTGTTAAAAACCAACCAGCGAACCCTTGGGATTAAGCCAATATTCGT
>NW_014594689.1:0-657 GCF_000485595.1 Priapulus caudatus | reverse complement strand
ACCGAAGTTGCGGTGGCGCATGCGGGCTGGCGTGGATTGCAAGCAGGTATTATTAGTAACACGGTCAAGGCAATGAAATCTTCCGCGAGTGAAGTCTTCGTTAGCTTAGGGCCAGCCATCGGTCCTTTGTCATTTGAAGTTGGAGTTGATGTGTTCAGCGCCTTTGTTAGCAAAGACCAGTCAAATGAGTCAGCGTTCATAGCAACGTCAAAAAAGCATTTTTTATGTGATATTTATTTATTGGCCAAAATCGAATTATTATCTCTTGGTGTAGAGCAAATAACTGGTGGTGATTACTGTACTTATCGTGAAAATCAGCGGTTTTATTCTTTTCGCCGAGAAGGAATGACAGGGCGAATGGCTAGTTTGATATGGATGAATAAATAAATAAGCAATCATCAAAATATTTTCTATACTGCTAAATGTAGGTGGCAGGCTGATTTTATTATCCAAGTACGCTAGTAAAAACTATGCACTTTTAGTCCATATTCGTTGAGTTTGTTTCAAAAGGGTGCGTATGTTTTTGAAACGGCGTACAGTCAAATAATATAACTGTAAGGGTTTAATGAATGCGATTGAATCTGTTCTAAAATAATGTCGAAAAAATAATACGTAATAATACCTATTAGTACAAATATAAAATAATCCTGCTATAAC
>NW_014594688.1:0-657 GCF_000485595.1 Priapulus caudatus | reverse complement strand
ACACACACACACACACACACACACACACACACACACACACACACACACACACACACACACACACACACAAATATATATATTTATATATTTATATATATATATATATTTAATGTTTGCATTTCGATATGTTAATACCCACATTCCCGTAGAGTTATCATGAAATGTGAATGTGAAGTCTATTGGTTGGACAACTAGATGAAGCCACTTGGTTTGATGTCATTAACGAAATTCGCATCCTTGTCATCGTTTCTCGTAATTAATGGCATTTTCAATCTCGTCTCGATATTCTGGTCCTAAAATGAACCATCTCGAATGATAATTATACGTACATAGTGAAAGGTTGTGTACCCCCTTACTGAACACGCGACAAAAACAAATAGCAGGGGAGAAACCACGTTCGTTTATTACGACATAAACATGATTGTTCGCGTTCATACTGCGTGATCTTAAAGGCATACATTACTATAGGTTCTTTGGATATTGTCAGATAAAATAGATTAAAATTACGCTACATAAAAAGTTTTATGCTTCAATATTCATCATTATTTATGCATTTTCTATCATAATATACATATAAAATTAATATAACATAATATAATCTAATATAACATAATATAACACACACAGACACACACACACACACACACACACACACAC
>NW_014594687.1:0-657 GCF_000485595.1 Priapulus caudatus | reverse complement strand
AACAGAAGCACAGATAAATAAGTGGGAGGTAGAGGCGGATGGACGAGGAGCAAGGTTTTTCGTTTATACGATCGAAGGCAAGGCTTGAAATAATTTCACCGGGAAAAGTTCCTATCTCAAGTAGGGATAAAGACTGAGGAGAATATAAGAATTAATAAGGAGGATGAGGACGAGGAGGAAGGAGAGGAAGAGGAGGAGGAGGAAGGGGAAGCGGCGGAGGAGGAGGGGAGTGGGAAGAGGAGAGGGGAGGGGAGAAGCGGAAGGAGCGAAGAGGAAGAAATCGCGTTTTTGGTTAATAATATAATATCGGTGACTGGTTGTGTGCGGCATGGTATAGTACGTAGGTCATTTATAGGGCAAAACTAGACTGGCACTGCCGCTTCACTTGCATCGCGCTGGCTACTGGACAACGCTGTGTGTGTACTGTGTAGCGAGTGCTCTGGGGACCTCGCGACCATCAAATCTTCTTGTACACTGTGTAACCTTCTTTAAATTATCTACTTGTGATTGTAGAACCTATTTTGCGTACGTGCATAAACATGCCTAAGCAATGTGCAAGCATAAACACTGTGAACTTCGCTCATCACTGACTTGCACACCGAGGATTTCGTATTTGACGTTTATGGTTGTGTAGCGTAGGAGCTAGAGGCTAGAGCG
>NW_014594686.1:0-657 GCF_000485595.1 Priapulus caudatus | reverse complement strand
CCCTACCGCCCTTAGGATACGTCGCGAAATACCCGCAATAGCAGGCCTGGTCTTGATTCGCTGCGCATCAACTATCTCGAAATGTGACGCCGATCAAGCGGCAAAATCGCCCATTCGTCGCGCGGCAGGCCGTCTTCCTGCCTATGATGTTGGCTTGAGCCGGCTGTCTTGCGAACACACGGCACTCCGAAGCATCCCGTTCTCCATCGTCGCGCGTGAAGCGCTCTCATTTCGCTCGCCGCAGCCCGCGTCCCTTCGCGGTCCACCGCGGTCCCTTTGGCAGCAAACGTATCCGGCCGCGCCGGGCGAAAGCTACATAAGGAGGAGATTGACCATGGCAACCGCTTCCCATCCCTCATTCGATGCCGTCTCGCCAGGCAACGCGGTGGGCGCCTCTTTCGACGCGTACCGTGCCAACACGTCGGCTGCGCTGCGCTTGCTCGTCGGGCAGCAGCAATGGCGCGAGCAGCTGTTGAAGCTGGAGCAGCGCCGCGTCGCGCGTGACCGCGAGGCGGTCGAAGGTCTGCTCGAATCGCTGCGCACCGCGCGCGACTGGACCGACTTCGCGGTCGCCACGCAATCGGTCTGGCGCGACTATCTCGGCGCGAGCACCACGCTCTGGCAAGAAGGTGTCGCGGCGGCGATCCAGGGCGCGAG
>NW_014594685.1:0-657 GCF_000485595.1 Priapulus caudatus | reverse complement strand
ACATACATACGTACGTGCATACATACGCACGCACAAAACATGCACGAACGGACGCTAACACACCCACCATAAACACGTTACCTCTACTTTAAAACACTATTGGGGATAACCAGAGACTTTCTAATTCCAGCGAATATCAATAAATTGAAAACGCGATATAGAGGGCAGTGTTACGCAGGCAATCAGCGTTTGCCGATGGAATCACTCACATTCGCAAAGCTAGGATGACGGAGACATGTTTAGGCGGCTCATATACTTCCCCGAATCCCGCAAGGCGTGAGATAGTTTCGGTAGAAATAGATCGAACCCATCCCGAAATCCTGCAAACCAGGGGGATGTCTCGTGTAGGAATAATACTAGTCCCTGCAAGCCAGTACGAACGAGACCTGCCGCGTATAGTAAATCCGACGTGCTTCCTTTCTTACACCACTCTGCATGACAGTCAACTCCCCGAAGAGCAAGTATACCGCGCGTTTGTTTAGCGGGAGAGAGCGAGAAACACGCAGGGCTTGCGTTAGCAAAGAGAGAGGCGAGAGAGACAGAAAGAAAGAGAGAGTGTGAGAGAGAGAGAGAGAGAGAGAGAGAGAGAGAGGAGGAGAGGAGGAGAGAGAGAGAGAGAAGGAAGGGAGGAGGAGGAAGGAAGGGAGGAGAGAGAGA
>NW_014594684.1:0-657 GCF_000485595.1 Priapulus caudatus | reverse complement strand
ACACACACACACACACACACACACACACACACACACACACACACACACACACACACACACACACACACACACACACACACACACACACACACACACCACACACACATGCGAGTGTGAGTTAGTATATATTACATGCGAGTGACTGAAAAGTTTATGCTTACCGTTGTTATGACGGATCTTACAGCGTGTAGGAGATATATCGTTTTGCGTGTTTCTTCTTCTTTTACGATTGTTTGACTCGCTCGTGGCGCACAGTGAGTCACTGACGTTTTACTAATGACGAAAACTATGATCGCGGTGAGAGAAAGTCGGCTGCGACCGGCGGGCCTGCGTCTGCCTTTATCAACGTTTGGTGATCAGCCGCCCCTCGCCTGTTCGTTGCCTTCTGGTGCGCATGACGTGACGGTTGACGTCAGCGATACCCGACGCAAGTTATATAATGGAAGGGTCGTCAGTGTACGTTTATATCACGAACAAGATCGAGGGGATATTAAGTAATTAATATAACAGCAGGATAACCGGCGATGCCCGGGAAATAAAGCGCTCAGTTGGTGGTCACTTGGTTGAAAGAAAAATACTATCCATCTATCTATCTATCTATCTATCTATCTATCTATCTATCTATCTATCTATCTATCTATCTATCTATCTATCTCT
>NW_014594683.1:0-657 GCF_000485595.1 Priapulus caudatus | reverse complement strand
TATACGTGATATACGTGCTATACGTGCTATACGTGCTATACGTGCTATACGTGCTATATGTGCTATACGTGCTATACGTGCTATACGTGCTATGCGTGCTATACGTGCTATACGTGCTATACGTGATATACGTGATATACGTGATATACGTGCTATACGTGCTATGCGTGTTATGCATGCTATGCGTGCTATGCGTGCTATACGTGCTATGCGTGCTATACGTGCTATGCGTGCTATACGTGCTATACGTGCTATACGTGCTATACGTGCTATACGTGCTATACGTGCTATACGTGCTATACGTGCTATACGTGCTATACGTGCTATACGTGCTATACGTGCTATACGTGCTATGCGTGTTATGCATGCTATGCGTGCTATGCGTGCTATACGTGCTATGCGTGCTATACGTGCTATGCGTGCTATACGTGCTATGCGTGTTATGCATGCTATGCGTGCTATGCGTGCTATACGTGCTATGCGTGCTATGCGTGCTATACGTGCTATACGTGCTATGCGTGTTATGCGTGCTATGCGTGCTATACGTGCTATGCATGCTATGCGTGCTATACGTGCTATACGTGCTATGCGTGCTATACGTGATATACGTGCTATACGTGCTATGCTTGCTATACGTGCTATACGTGATATACGTGC
>NW_014594682.1:0-657 GCF_000485595.1 Priapulus caudatus | reverse complement strand
TCTCTCTCTTCCTCTCTCCCTATCTCTTTCTTTCTCTCCTCTCTCTCTCGCTTCCTCACGCTCTCTCCCCCTTTCTCCCTCTCTCCCTGTATCTCTCTCTCGCTCTCTCTCTCAAAAGGGCTGTCCGAGTGGCAATGGGACCCGATGTGTCGATTAAATAAGAAACCGAGAGAGCGAGAGAGAGAAGCCATTTCTCTGACTTCACTTCGCCCCTTCCACCCTCCCCCTCTTTCCCCCCGCATCCTGCCAGCGCCACAATGGACCGCTCCCGATCTCCACTTTCCCGCGCGCGGGCTCTCCGCGTCGTCTGCGTCATCATATTGGCCGGCCGACGATTTAATACCCGACTTTGATTAAACTAGACGCGGGTGATTTCCGAACATTTTATTTGATAGTCGGCCGGTCATTACTAAGATGTGTAATCTTGCCTCGGGGAGCCGTCGGCGACCGAGGTTTGATTCGTCGTCGTCGTCGTCGTCGGCGTCGGCGTCGGCGGTGCCGTAGACACGAGCAGTTTCAATAAAATACGCGGCCGTAATGCGGCCCTTGGGTGCAAGTGTTGCGCGGATGCGTTTTCGCCTGTGAGAGGAGAGAGAGAGTGAGATGGAGAAGGGGGAAGGATGGAGAGAGAGAAGGGAGAGGGATGGAGAGAGATGG
>NW_014594680.1:0-657 GCF_000485595.1 Priapulus caudatus | reverse complement strand
AGAATGGCCAACGACCCAGCCGACATCGGATGCCGCCCAGAAAACTTCGCCGGGTTTCATGTCGTAAATCGCGCTCATACTGTATTTCATAGCGACGGCATGGCCGCCATTCTCCCGGACAACGCCTTTGGGTTTTCCGGTGGTACCCGAGGTGTAGAGAATATACAAAAGATCGGTGCCTTTAACCGCGACGCAGTCTGCGGGTTCGGCGTTTTCCATATTCGTCGCCCAATCGTGATCGCGACCTGCCAGCATGCTTGCCTCGGCTTCCGGGCGCTGTAGGACAATGCAGGCGCCAGGTGAGTGGGTCGCTAATCGAATAGCCTCATCAACGAGTGGTTTATATTCGATAACCCTGTTAATTTCGATACCACATGATGCAGTCACGACGACTTTCGGAGTTGCATCGTCCAGTCGTACCGCCAATTCTGGTGGTGCAAAACCACCGAATACGACTGAATGAATGGCGCCAAGTCGAGCGCAAGCGAGCATCGAGATAGGTGCTTCGGGAATCATTGGCATATAGATAAGCACCCGGTCGCCTTTTTCGACCCCATGATCCCTGAGCATGCCCGCGCATCGCGCGACTGCATCGCGTAATTCGCGATAGGTGAAAGTTTTCTTTTGCTCGGTGACAGGTGAGTCATAAATCAATGC
>NW_014594679.1:0-657 GCF_000485595.1 Priapulus caudatus | reverse complement strand
GAGAGAGAGAGAGAGAGAGAGAGAGAGAGAGAGAGAGAGAGAGAGAGAGAGAGAGAAGAGAGAGAGAGAGACAGAGAGAGATAGAGAGAGAGAGCGAGATCGGTGCATGGTTCGTTGTCTACGCGCGGCGTTGCAGCTCACGTATGCCTGCTGTCGTTACTGCGTCGATCATACGTGCTTCAAGCATCCTGTTTGTTTCAATGTCGGATCCGGGTTCCCTCCCAATCAGTGCCAGTGTTGCTGTCTTACCGTCGAAACCTCATATCGCTGTTCTAGCTCAACTTTCGCGAATCCTTCTAATATGCGAGACGGGCGGATTCTAAATTGTGCACTTGTGGTATTGTGGCAGTCATTATACGTTGCTCGGCGACCCTCTGCTGCTATTTGCTCTCCACGGCAAACTGTATTACTACTCATGGGCAAACTGCGGTAGATTCCGGTGCCTATAGCGTAGACACACTTACACAGTCTTACGTCCTACGTGTCTGGCCCCCACTCCTATACGTTATTATATCATATGTTATTTCTACTCCGGTTATTATGGTATGTACGCGAGTTTTCCTGTGTTTGTGCAAGCGAAACCAAGTCGGAACATATTATTATTATTATTAATATCTCTCACCCTTTCTCACTCTTTCTCACTCTTTCTCTTCCTCT
>NW_014594678.1:0-657 GCF_000485595.1 Priapulus caudatus | reverse complement strand
TATAACTATATTACACTAAGACACTCACTATATTATAGTATGACACTAACTATATTATAGTATGACACTAACTATATTACACTAAGGCACTATATTACACTAAGACACTCACTATATTACACTAAGACACTCACTATATTATAGTATGACACTAACTATATTACACTAAGGCACTTAACTATATTATAGTATGACACTATAACTATATTACACTAAGGCACTATATTACACTAAGACACTAACTATATTATAGTATGACACTAACTATATTATAGTATGACACTAACTATATTATAGTATGACACTAACTATATTACACTAAGGCACTATATTACACTAAGACACTCACTATATTACACTAAGACACTAACTATATTATAGTATGACACTAACTATATTATAGTATAACACATATTACACTAAGGCACTATATTACACTAAGACACTCACTATATTACACTAAGACACTCACTATATTATAGTATGACACTAACTATATTATAGTATGACACTAACTATATTATAGTATGACACTAACTATATTACACTAAGGCACTATATTACACTAAGACACTAACTACATTATAGTATGACACTAACTATATTATAGTATGACACTAACTATATTATAGTATGACACTAACTATATTATAGTAT
>NW_014594677.1:0-657 GCF_000485595.1 Priapulus caudatus | reverse complement strand
GATGATGATGATGATAACGGTGATGATGACGATGATGATGATGATAACGGGGATGCTGATGATGATGATGATGATGATGATGATGATGATAACGGTGATGATGATGATGATAACGGTGATGCTGACGATGATGATGATGATAACGGGGATGCTGACGATGATGATGATGATAACGGGGATGCTGACGATGATGATGATGATAACGGTGATGCTAACGATGATGATGATGATAACGGTGATGCTGACGATGATGATAACGGTGATGATGATGATAACGGTGATGCTGACGATGATGATGATGATAACGGTGATGCTAACGATGATGATGATGATAACGGTGATGCTAACGATGATGATGATGATAACGGTGATGCTGACGATGATGATAACGGTGACATCATCATCATCATCGTCAGCATCACCGTTATCATCATCATCATCGTCAGCATCACCGTTATCATCATCAATAACGGTGATGCTGACGATGATGATGATGATAACGGTGATGCTGACGATGATGATGATGATAACGGTGATGCTGACGATGATGATGATGATAACGGTGATGCTGACGATGAGGATGATGATAACGGTGATGCTGACGATGATGATGATAACGGTGATGCTGACGATGATGATGATGATAACGGTGATGAT
>NW_014594676.1:0-657 GCF_000485595.1 Priapulus caudatus | reverse complement strand
GAGAGAGAGAGAGGGATCTCCTATCTACTCCTAGTTATCTGTATAATGCCTCGACATTCGTAGGCCTGTTCTTTTTCCCATTAGCCCCGTGAAATGGCCGCTTTTTTGCTGGTTACCGAAAGAGTCGTCTAGAGATGAGGGTTCTCTTCCCTGTACTCAATATTTTTTTCGAAAATCGTTTTTGGTGGAGGTGGAATGTTGTCGTAGCGAGGAAGGGGGGAGGGTGTTTATTGTAGCGGGGTGTTGGGAGGGTTTTGTGATAGCGAAGTGGGATGAGGGTTTTTTTTGCGTTGTGACGTCACGTTTTCGTGACGATTAACGATATCTAATTACTAATAGTAATTCTAATTAATGCTAAAATCTCTGCTCTAATTAAAATGCCAAAGTAGAACAGTGTTAACCAACATGCACCTCGTGGGGGAAAAATGACAGGGCTTGCAGTTTCTTCCATTACTCGTTAACTAATTAATTACATTGTCCGTGTGCAGGTGGCAGTGTCGTAGTCAAACCCGCGTTGGCAGTCACCTCTATAGAACAGACACCTGTCTATAAAGGACACTAGGTTTTAGTGTCATTCGTACGCTACAGTCACCTCTATAGAACAGACACCTGTCTATAAAGGACACTAGGCTTTAGTGTCATTCGTACGTACAGTCA
>NW_014594675.1:0-657 GCF_000485595.1 Priapulus caudatus | reverse complement strand
GTGTGTGTGTGTGTGTGTGTGTGTGTGTGTGTGTGTGTGTGTGTGTGTGTGTGTGTGTGTGTGTGTGTCGTCGTCGTGTGTGTGTGTGTGTGTGTGTGTGTGTGTGTGTGTGTGTGTGTGTGTGTGTGTGTGTGTGTGTGTGTGTGTGCGTGCGTGTGCGTGTGCGCGTGTGCGTGCGTGCTTGCGTGCGCACAAATAATAGGACCTATCCGTCGTGAGTAACAATGTCCCTTCTACACCTCGAGCGTAGGCTGTCAGCCGTGAAATTTATCAATAATCCAAGTCAAATTGAACTCTCAACGCAATTATCTCGCTTACGACGCTTCAATTGTCGTTGGCATGTATCGAATTTCGAGCATGGCGCCTCGATGCTCGATTCGCATGGCCGTAACGGCAGCCGCGCGAGATTTTGTTACATAATGCGACGAGACTTCGCGCCACACGAGCTAAGATTCATGCCACACGAGCTCAGAATCGTTCGGTTACGAATAACAGAGTAACGGAGTCGTAATCAAAGTTAAAGAGTGCACGGTGACTGCGTGTTTGAGAAAGAGAGCGAAAGAGAGAAAGAGAGCAAGAGAATGAGAGAGAGAGAGAGAGGAGGGAGGGGGAGAGAAAGCAGAAGAGAGGAGAGAGAAAGAGAGAAGAAGAGAGAGA
>NW_014594674.1:0-657 GCF_000485595.1 Priapulus caudatus | reverse complement strand
GAGAGAGAGAGAGAGAGAGAGAGAGAGAGAGAGAGAGAGAGAGAGAGACCTCACTGTGTATTTGTTCGGCACATGGTAATTGGTGAAAGTTAGGACTATAATATATAATGATATATGATATGAAATGACGTAATGAGATGTGATGCTATTTAATGTAATGTACCATAATGTAATGTCATGTAAAATAACATAACATAACACAACACAATACAACATAACACAACATAACATAACATAACATAACATAACACAACACAAACATAAAACAATATACATGTACATTCACACCTCTACATACAATATACATGTACTTCCCACCTCTACATACAATATACATGTACTTTCACACCTCTACATACAATATACATGTACTTTCACACCTCTACATACAATATACATGTACATTCTTCCCACCTCTACATACAATATACATGTACGTTCACACCTCTACATACAATATACATGTTCCTTCCCACCTCTACATACAATATACATGTACTTTTACACCTCTACATACAATATACATGTACATTCCCACCTCTACATACAATATACATGTACTTTCACACCTCTACATACGATATACATGTTCCTTCCCACCTCTACATACAATATACATGTACTTTCACACCTCTACATACAATATACATGTACTTT
>NW_014594673.1:0-657 GCF_000485595.1 Priapulus caudatus | reverse complement strand
CGTGAGCATCCCCAATAATCCAGCCACTACGACGAAGCCCGTGATAATGCGCAATACGGTTTCAAAGTGTCCAATGGCTTGCCACAGCTCTGCCAAGGCGATACCCGGCACGGTCGCTAGCAATGGCTCGCGGCGGTACTCATTAATTTCACGTTGCAAGCGGAAGGTCGCTACACGATTTTTTAACCCGACTAAAAATGCAGTGATCAGCTCAGGGTTAAGGTTCTTTTTTAGAGCGTCTTGCGCACTGACTTTATAAGATGCAATGGGTGCACCACCGATCCAATCAATATGAATTGCCTCAATGTCTGCGAGCATCACATGTACCGTTCGATCTATCGGCGTGCCTGTTGGCTTGAGTATCCCCACCACCTGAAACGGCTTATCACCATGTTCGTTAAAGCTGGTAGATACCGCACCGTGAGCAATAATAATTTTATCATTGAGTTGGTAGTCTAATTTATCCGCCACTTCTGATCCGAGCACTACCTCAAACACACCATCAAAGGCCTTGCCGCTAGCAAATTGCATCACTTGTTTATCACCGTAGCGGTAATATTTAAAATAGTCTTGATTCGTCCCCAGCACGCGATAACCTTTGTGAGAATCACCTAAAGAAAGCGGAATCGTCCACGCCACGCGTTTATTATGCTTGAT
>NW_014594672.1:0-657 GCF_000485595.1 Priapulus caudatus | reverse complement strand
CTTCTTCTTCTTCTCTCCTTCTTCTCCTCCTCCTCCTTCTTCTCCTCCTCCTCCTCCTCCTCCTTCTCCTTCTCCTTCTTCCTTCTTCTTCTTCTTCTTCGTTTTTTCTTCCCCCCTCCTCCTCCTCCTCCTTCTAAGGGTGGACGGGGAATGAACTAAGTGTGCGGGCGGTGATAGAGTGGGAGGCTTGCGGGTGAGGAGGGAGGAGGGAGGAAAGAGGGAGAAGGTGTGAAGGTGTGAGCAAGGGAGGGAAGTGGCTGTGTTGGCGAAAGTGAGAAGGCAGGAGTGGGGTGCGACGTGTCCCGAATGACTGACTACCAACTTGTCAAGAACGTTGAAATTTTACTGCCAGTCGAGAAAGCCTTTTTTATGTACTAATCCTTTTACCCCATGGTATGGAAATGAGTTAGGGATTTCCTGATATGGAAACCAATGATATGGACAACCTACTTCCTAGATACCCCCTCCCCACTTTATTGAAAGTTTTCTTCATACCTGCCTTTCTTTTCACGTTTGCACGTTGCGCACCAACTAACACAACCAGCCACCGCGGATTAGGAGAGCACGAGAGAGGCACAGTAGCGAGAGTAAGAGTGAAAGAGAAGGAGGCAAATGGAGAGGGAGAGGGAGAGGGAGAGGGAGAGGGAGAGGGAGAGG
>NW_014594671.1:0-657 GCF_000485595.1 Priapulus caudatus | reverse complement strand
CCTCCCTACCTACTCTCTCCACCTCCTCTCTCTCTCTCTCTCTCTCTCTCTCTCCCCTCCTCTCTGTGTGTGCACTTCATATATCTAGCGACATGAAGCGCAGTGCACCTCGCATTGTGCGACAGCATCTCTGGGATCGTGCGTGATCACGACGGATCAGCAGTAGCAATAGATAAGTGACTGTCATTCTATCCATGCGACGAGATGTAGCCGAGATATCTGAGTCGCTGGGCTCGGCTAGTCCGCGAGCGGGAGGGCATTGTACACGTGGCCTTCATGTAATTGGACATCGTGCAGCGAGGCACGTAATGTTGCGCACCGTAGGTCTTCTTAGCTCGCCTTTGCGTTCAAATGTCGCGCAGGCTGGCGGATATGGACACACGCATGCGCGTACACGCACGCACACGCACGCACACGCACACATACACGCGCGCGCGTGCTCACACGTACACGCATACACGCGCGCACACACGCACACACACACACGCGCGCAGACACGCACACACACACACACACACACACACACACACACACACACACACAGCACGCAGGCACGCACGAACGTCCACGCACGCACGCACGCACGCACGCACGCAGACTCACGCGTTTTTCTTTAATTGCGTGCGCTCTTTTCTCTCTCTCTCCCGCTCTCTCTCT
>NW_014594670.1:0-657 GCF_000485595.1 Priapulus caudatus | reverse complement strand
GTTTACGCTTTAAGGCTAAAGAAGAAATACCTGTTTTAGCTTGTGTTATCAGATGCATGGCGAGAAACCACTGAGTTAATGGTAATTTAGTGCTCGCAAAAATAGTTCCACTAGTGAGTGACGTTTGATGATGACAACGATTGCATTGATAAACTTTTCGAGACTTTAAGACACCAATAACTTGTCGCGCTACATTCGGGACACGTAAAGCCATGAGACCATTTCCAGTTAAACAATGCTTCAACACATTGCTCTTCAGTTCCATAATCGTTAAATAACTCAATTAAGCTATAGCCTTTCTGATGTTGAACCTGATTCTTACTCATGATTATCACCTCAATTAGCGTCTATATTAAATATAGACCAATTATTCAGAAGCGTAGCTGTTTATTGTGGGTAATCAGGAATCTTATAGTCTCGCATAGGTTTTCCTTCTTTCTCTTGGTCGAGATTAAAGGGTACCTATATTTACCGCAGTATAGGTAGAACCTATGTGAGTCTCCCCGGCAGAGCCGGGGGTTTACCTGTATTAATTAAGTCTTTTGGCTCAGCTGCATTAAATCATTTGCTAGCTTTAATGAATATTGACAGCTCTGCATTATATATTGCTCGGACTCAAATTGACTTTGATTTACATTCTACTAGTTTAATCATTGC
>NW_014594669.1:0-657 GCF_000485595.1 Priapulus caudatus | reverse complement strand
GGGGGGGGGTCCCCGCAGAAAGAATGGGAATGACGCGTTGTCGCGTAGGATATGACCATCCTTGTCGTGTCTCTGGTGGGCGGGGAGGGGAAATGGGGTGCGGAGGGGCTGAGAGGATGAGAAAGGAGAGAGGGGTTGAGGGGAGGGGAAAGGGGGCTGAAAGGAGGTGGCTGTGGGGAGAGGAGAGGGGGCTAAGGGGAGGTGGATGGGTTGGGAAGAGAGGAGCTGAGAGGGGGATAGGGGCTAAGAGGGGGAGAGAGGGGCTGGGATGAAAACAGAGGGGCTGGGAGGGGAGAGGGGGCTAGGGGAGTGAAGAAGGGGGCGATGGAAAAGGGGCTGGAGGAGAGGAGAGGGGGCTGGGGTGGAGAAAGAGGGTGCTGATGGAAGTGGAGAGGTTGCTGAAGGATGGGAGAGAGGGTATTAGGGGATGGAAGAGAGGGGAGGAGGAGTAGACGAGAGAAAGGCTCAGAGGGGGAAAGGACGGTCCCGTACATTTTCCTCTATCGGCCTCGCTTTACAATAGGCGGCAAAATGTTACGAAGCGAGGCGTGAAAACCGCCGCTGTATTTAGATAGCTAGCAGCGTGTGAAGATGTCCGTGACGGGCCTTGAGCTAGAAGCACACGCACACACACACACACACACACACACACACACT
>NW_014594668.1:0-657 GCF_000485595.1 Priapulus caudatus | reverse complement strand
CATTACCGCGGATGGCAGTGAAAAGTCTTGTGATACGGGATCATAAATCACGCCGACTTCGATTCGGTCTTTGTATTTTAGTGCAATAGAAACGGCAAATTGTGGAAAACCATGCAAGTAGTTGGTAGTGCCATCTAATGGGTCAATAATCCATTGGAATTCAGAAGCCTCGCCCTGTGTGCCACTTTCCTCAGCCAGAATACCGTGATCTGGGTAGGCTGTTTTAATCGTAGCAATGATGGCTTCTTCCGCCATGTGGTCAACATTGCTGACAAAGTCATTATTTTGTTTGGTGACGACTTTAACTTTCACTTTACTCTGGATAATCTGAAACATCTCAGGAAAGACCTTTGGTGCGGCAGCTATAATGTCACCACTTTGTAAGTAACCATCTTTATTCTCAAAATCACTAACAATACCGCCGGCTTCTCGTACGATTAGTGCGCCTGCAGCAATATCCCAAGCTTTCAAATTAAACTCCCAAAAACCATCAATACGGCCAGCGGCTAACCAAGCTAAATCAAGTGCAGCGGAACCTGGACGACGAAGCCCTGCAGTCTTTTGTATAAAGGCTTTCATGGTTTCTAGATAAGTATCTAAATAACTTTGGTCATAATAGGGAAAGCCTGTGCCAAGTAGGGCGTTCGTTAAACCTTT
>NW_014594667.1:0-657 GCF_000485595.1 Priapulus caudatus | reverse complement strand
CCGCTTGCCCAAGCAATGGTCCGAACTGTAATAAGATGAGGATGACACCGATACCACTCATAAAACCTGAAACAACGGGATGGGGAACCAACTCGATGTATTTGCCGAGCCTTAACATACCAAAAACTATTTGGAATAAGCCGCCCATCATTACAACGGTGAAGGCTAAAGCAGCGCCTTGAGCCGGGTCATCAGGGAACATGCTTGTGTATTGTAAGAAAATCGCCGCCATTACTACGGTCATCGGGCCGGTAGGGCCAGAAACCTGTGCGGGTGTGCCGCCAAATAATGCTGCGAATAAACCGACAAAAATGGCACCATACATACCTGCAATCGGGCCAACACCAGAGGCAACACCCATCGCCATGGCAAGGGGAAGCGCAACAACTGCCGCGGTAAGTCCGCCATAAATATCGCCGCGAATATTGTTGAAATGTAAGCCGTTGATGTAGTTCATAAGTATGAAGAGTCTTTAGTTATCTGTTTTAGGTCTATTTTTAGAGCAGAGAGTTTATTGTTTATGCAAACACAATCCAAGTAGTAGCGATGTATTTCACGCCTTCTTCTAATGTTACGCCACGGTGCTCATGTGTCCAAAAAGGCGGGAATAGGCATAGTCTTCCTGCTTGTGGCTTTACCTTAATATCTTGGTAGGAA
>NW_014594666.1:0-657 GCF_000485595.1 Priapulus caudatus | reverse complement strand
ACACACACACACACACACACACACACACACACACACACACACACACACACACACACACACACACACACACACACACACACACACACACACACACACACACACGTCTACAGTATGTTCGCACGGTATTTTTGGTCGGCGTACTGCCGCCCGATACCGTCGTCGCCGGGGAATGTAAGCCGCTGCCGCTACCGCTCTATATATAGCCGTCGGCTCGCGTGTAAGGCTTTCCGCTTACTCTTGCTCCTCCCGCTCGCAACAGGAATTAATACTACACGTACGATGTGCGGGCCCGGCCGCTCTAAATAACGCTGAGAAGCTGGCGGAGGTGTGGATAAATATGGCGGCACACATATACACGAGACGTCGGGGGAGAAAGTTGACGGCAACCAGGACAGCAGCGTGGTCGCCCGCTCTGACGTCATTCATTGCTATGCTGTTCGTTTGTTGATTATTATTATTATTTGTAATTAACCCCTTACTTTCATGATTAGTCGATGCAATCTAATTTAGACTTGGACAAGATAGACGGCGGATGTACTAAGTTTATGAAAGTATATTTCTATTACACACACACACACACACACACACACACACACACACACACACACACACACACACACACACACACACACACACACACACACACACACACACACA
>NW_014594665.1:0-657 GCF_000485595.1 Priapulus caudatus | reverse complement strand
GCAGTAGCAGCAGCAGCAGCGCAGCAGCAGCAGCAGCAGCAGCAGCAGCAGCAGCACAGCAGCAGCGGCGGCAGCAGCAGTAGCAGCAGCAGCGGCGGCAGCAGTAGCAGCAGCAGCAACAGCAGCAGCAGCGGCGGCGGCAGCAGCAGCAACAGCAGCCGGTAAAATGTCATAGTGTTTAGAAAATCTCGCAGCGACGACGAAAAAAACCGTTTCGAAGCCGCTGGATTCATTGCACGGGTTCGTCTGCGCGGAGCGCGGGAGTGTTGTCGGTGCCGACAAGCCTGTTATCGGGGCCGTGCTGAGGTGGGGGAGCGAGTCGGCTTCCGTCGCTTCAGCAGCTGAATCGCATGAGCCGTGTGATCGCGTCGCGCTAAATGCCTTCCGAAGAGGTTTTGTGATGCGATCTGTGCGCTCTCGTCATGCGCTCATCCCTCCCATGCCGTACCGCGGGCTCGGCTAGCATGGGCGCGAGTGCGTTCGTGCGTGCGTACGTGCGTGCGTGCGTGCGTGCGTGCGTTCGTTCGTTCGTGCGTTCGTGCGTGTGTGCGTTCATGCGTGCGTGCGTTCGTGTGTGCGTCCGCCCGTTCGTCCGTCCTGAGTGCGTTCGTGCCTGCGTTTGGCTTTATATTAGCGTGATATATGCGGTGTATGGGC
>NW_014594663.1:0-657 GCF_000485595.1 Priapulus caudatus | reverse complement strand
ATAATCATTGTTCATGCCTACTGTTCTCATCTGTTGTTCATAATCATTGTTCATGCCTACTATTCTTAACTGTTGTTCATAATCATTGTTCACGCCTACTGTTCTTAACTGTTGTTCACAATCATTGTTCACACCTACTGTTCTTAACTGTTGTTCATAATCATTGTTCACGCCTACTGTTCTTAACTGTTGTTCTCATCTGTTGTTCACAGAGTCACTCAATGGCGTGGCTGTTCATGGAACCGGTGAACCCTGCAGAGGCTCCTGACTATTACACTGTTGTTCGCGAACCTATGGGTGAGTGTGAAGCATAATGAGGGTTTAGTGGGCGACTGTGTGTTGTCTGTGTGTGTGTGTTGTACAATTTGTAAACCTGAGCTACCTAACCAAGAGCTACCTCGATTAGTGGGTGTCTGTGTGTGTGCGTGCGTGTGGTACAATGTGTAAACCTGAGCTACCTAACTAAGAGCTACCCCGATTAGTGGGTGTCTGTGTGTTGTTTGTGTGTGTGTGTGTGCGTGCGTGCGTGCGTGCGTGTGTTGTACAATGTGTAAACCTGAGCTACCTAACTAAGAGCTACCCCGATTAGTGGGTGACTGTGTGTGTGTGTGTGTGCGTGCGTGTGTTGTACAATGTGTAAACCTGAGCTACCTAACT
>NW_014594662.1:0-657 GCF_000485595.1 Priapulus caudatus | reverse complement strand
GTGAAAAAATTATTGGCCAGCATGCACTCATCGAACGGTTGCTTATTGCGATTCTAGCCGATGGACATTTGCTCGTCGAAGGTGCTCCGGGGCTGGCGAAAACAAGGGCCATTAAAGTTATCGGCGAGGGTATCGAAGGCGATTTTCACCGTATTCAATTTACCCCGGATTTATTACCGGCAGATCTAACTGGAACAGAAATATATCGACCCCAGGACGGTAGTTTTAATTTCCAGCGCGGGCCTTTGTTCCACAATCTGGTGCTGGCGGATGAAATAAACCGTGCGCCTGCCAAGGTGCAGTCGGCCTTGCTCGAAGCCATGGCTGAACGACAGATTACAGTCGGTTCAGAAACCTATGCCTTGCCGGAAGTTTTCCTGGTTATGGCGACACAGAACCCGCTTGAGCAGGAGGGAACTTACCCCTTACCGGAGGCTCAGCTCGATCGATTTTTGATGCATGTGCGTGTCGGTTATCCCAACGCCGAGGAAGAAAAATTAATTCTTCAACTCACCCGTGATGAAGCACGAAGCAGTGCCCAGCAAGATCAGCCCGAAGTCGCCAGGCTCGGCCAACAAACTTTATTGCAGGCACGCGAACTCGTGCTTGATACCTATCTTTCCGACAGCCTGGAAGCTTATTTAATCGAAATTGTGC
>NW_014594661.1:0-658 GCF_000485595.1 Priapulus caudatus | reverse complement strand
TTGATACTGAAGCACTGAAAATACAAGCTGAATGTTTAACCCGCGAGGCTTACCGAGATATCTTATTGATGAAGTAAGCTTCCTCTGCACTATCCCCCCATAAAACCTACCTTCTTAATGGACTCCTTTTATGAGCATTTTACGATTAGCTGTTACTGCCGGAGAACCTGCTGGCATCGGCCCCGACCTATTGATTCAACTTGCACAACAGGTGCAGGCCGCCGAGTTGGTGGTCATCGCCGACCCAGAAATGATGCAACAACGCGCCGTAAGCCTTGGCATCCCCTTGACGATACGCCCCTATCAAGCGGATAAAGCACCGCGCTTAAATACAGCCAATGAAATCACGCTATTGCCTATCCCCTGTCCTGAAAAAGTACGCGCAGGTGAACTAAATGCTGGCAATTCACGCTATGTGCTAGCCACCTTAGAGCGTGCCGCACAGGGTTGTCTTACGAGTGAGTTCGCGGCGATTGTCACCGCCCCATTGCACAAAGGCATTATTAACGACGCGGGCATCCCTTTTACGGGTCACACCGAATTTTTTGCCGAAAAAACCCACGCCAAACTCCCGGTGATGATGCTCGCGGCAGATGGTTTACGCGTTGCCTTGGCGACCACCCATTTACCGGTTTCGAAAGTCAGCGAAGCGATTACG
>NW_014594660.1:0-658 GCF_000485595.1 Priapulus caudatus | reverse complement strand
GAGCAGAAAGAGAGAGAGAGAAAAAAAACCCTGGGAAATAGAGACGGAGAAAGAGAACGCGGCGCGAGAAAGAGAGAGGGAAGAGAGTTAAAAAAACGAGAGAAACGATCTAGAGAGGGAGAGAGCACGAGAGAAAGCGAAGAAAGAAAGAGGGAGGGGGAGAGGAAGTGAAAGATATAATATAAGGCGAAGTGAGAAGAGAGAACGAGTAAAGAGGAATAGGCGAGGGAGGGAAAGGGAGAAAGAAAAAGAGAGGAAGAGAGAGAGAGAGAGATAAAAGAAAGAAATAAAGAAAGAAAGAGGGAGGGAGAGAGTGTGAAAGAACCGAGAAAATGTAAAGTGAGGAGAGAGAGAGAAGAGGGTAGCGAAATAGATAGCCTTCCTCCCTCCCTCCTTCCCTTCCTCCCTCCCTCCCTCCATCCCTCCCTCCCGCCATTCCTTCCTTCCTCCCTCCCTGCCTCCCTCCCTCTCTCCCTCCCTCCCTACTTTCCTCCCTCCCTCCCTCCCTTCCTCCATCCCTCCCTCTCTCCCTCCATCCCTCCTTCTCTCCCTACCTCCCTCCCTCCTTAAACGAGAGACCTGCGATGTTATTATATGAAATTACGGAACAGCTCAACGTTCGCGGAATTCTCGGCTGCTAGCGGCCGTCAGCGCGTCT
>NW_014594659.1:0-658 GCF_000485595.1 Priapulus caudatus | reverse complement strand
TATATATATATACTACTATTATATATATATATATATATATATATATATATATATATATATATATATATATATATAATACTAGTTGGTGACCCGGTTATGGCCAAAATATGACATGTTCATGTTTCAGATTCTGTGATTCAGTGTTAAAATGAGTAGTGTTGACGACTACTACAATGAAAACTTTAATCGTATAATGTTAATTGAAGAGAAATGCGTGGAATGCAAGGGTTGGCATAACGATACGAAACGAACAAATTTAATGAAATATAGATGGACGATGTTCGTCTTTTATTTCTGTTTGTCTTTATTAAGGCTCAAGCAGCGTTGTCACTATGGCAACAACACGGCGTGAGTCGGCTGACGGAAATCTGCTCGCTGATTGGCTAATTCTGTTCTTCGTGTTTATAATACCTAATAGCTAATAATACCTTTAAGAACTAATCATGTATTATTAGCTCTTGATATTTGTATATTTATATATAGTAGTCAGTAGGATAAGTGAGAAGGTGATGAAGGTGGTGTGCTGGTGTAATGTGCTGTGTCGTCAGTATAGATATTAGTGTGTCAAATCAATCAATATTAAAATTAAAATTAATTATTTAATTTAACATGCTTCATGTTATCTTCTCTCTGTGTCTGCTCTCTCTCTCTCTCTCTC
>NW_014594658.1:0-658 GCF_000485595.1 Priapulus caudatus | reverse complement strand
GAGAGAGAGAGAGAGAGAGAGAGAGAGAGAGAGAGAGAGAGAGAGAGAGAGAGAGAGAGAGAGAGAGAGAGAGAGAGTGGAGAGTTGAGGAGATGGAGAGTAAATGAGATAGAAAGGGAGAGGGAGAGAGGAAGACGGTGCAGACGACATGAATGGAAGGAAGAGGGAGAAAGCTAGGCGCGCACGCGGACCTGTGTGCGTGCGTGCGTGCGTGCGTGCGTGCGTGCGTGCACATAATACCGTCCCGCACATAGGCAAAACGTATCCCTGACGGCGCACACAACGGGAAGGCGACGTTCAGTCACACAAGGCTTCAGATTTCACGGTTCCCCAATAGAAGCGCATCGTTCCTATCTCGTGATCATGGTAACGCCACGGCAGCGTTAGGACAACAATACATGAACACACATACGCACGAACAACGCGACGTCTACGCGTGAGCACGCACAATATAACAAAGGAACTGTAAAACAGTTCGATCGTCGCAGGACTGCGCAGGTATCCATAAGAAAATACAATTAAAATTGCGGAATACAGATTACGGTAACATGCACGCATTAGCGACGCTATTGTCGTCTGCTAGGCACATAAGGAGAGACAGCAGACGATCGTGGCTGAGAGAGGAGAGAGGAGAGGGGGAGAGAGAGGAAAGAAAGGG
>NW_014594657.1:0-658 GCF_000485595.1 Priapulus caudatus | reverse complement strand
GCAAATGCTCCAGCGCACCGTATGGCCATCGGACCTCACGACGCCCGATGGCGACTCCATGGTGATACGCGAGACCACGCACCGCTTCAGCCCGCTTTCGTTTCACCGCGCGATGGTGGGCCGCCGCCTGCCGATCCTGCTCACGGCGGCCGGCCGCGTGTACTTCGCGATGTGCCCCGAGGCGGAGCGCGAAGACATCCTCGAACTATTGCGCGCGGGGGCGGGTGGCGAGCAGCAGCAAAAGCTGGCTGGCGACAAGGCCTATATCCGCAATCTCGTGCGCCAGACCCGCGCAGACGGCTTCGGCTCGAACCACGGCGACTGGGCGGACCAGCGCAAGATCGGTGCGCTCGCAACGGCCATCGAGGCCCACGGGCGCGTGCTCGCGAGCCTGAACGTGATCTACCTGGAGCAGGCCATCCATCCGGCGGAGGCGGTGCGCCGCTTCGTGCCCGAGTTGCAGCGCGCCGCGCAGGAAATGGTGGCGGCGCTGGAGGCGCAGGAGGAAAACACCAAGCGTTAAGCCTCGCTCTCGCGCACGAGTTCGAACAACGCTTCGAGCTCCGCTGAATGCGGCTCTTTGCGCGACACCATCAGCAAGTCGATGGTGGGCGGCTCGCCTTCGAGCGCGCGCGTGCAGATCGCCCTGCTCGTGAGC
>NW_014594656.1:0-658 GCF_000485595.1 Priapulus caudatus | reverse complement strand
AGAGAGAGAGAGAGAGAGAGAGAGAGATGGAAGTGAACTGGATGGAAACATTCCTCGGTCAGCCGCGTATTAGACGGAAACTGATGCAGTAGAGTGATTGCAGCCATCTCTAGTCGTGAGCGCGTCATAATAACGTGATATTATTAGAGTATCAGTTGGATATCCAGGCGGTAATCTCGACCAGCCTTTCACGACGCGTGATAACGTAAGCCGAGTGAAAAGCCGAGTGAGCACATCCCCACGCAGCGACGCGCGAGTTGGTGGTCCCACGGAATTTGCGGTCGGCAAAGAAAAACAAGAGAATCTGTAAACATGTACGGTGCCTGTAAATGAGAAAAAATCGGTGTTGTTTAACCAACGTATATTTTACGGCTTTGAGCAATGCTAATGTTTTGACAGCAGATCATCAACAAAATCTAGAAAATATCCGCAGATACAAATCGTGTTACGTTAAGGGAAATACACAAGTGTGAATTTGATTGATCTGAGACACGTACTGACGCGCTCGGTAAACGCGCTCGGTATAACTAAGTTTGGTGAAATTTACACTAGGATATTATAGTGTTATGTGCTCGAAAATCAGCGTTAACTTTAAACTCCACTTTCTGACAACATATATATATATATATATATATATATATATATATATATATATATA
>NW_014594655.1:0-658 GCF_000485595.1 Priapulus caudatus | reverse complement strand
TACAATCCGAGATACAATGAGAGATACAATGAGAGATGCGACGTACTATTAGAGATATTTGCTTGTGAAGTCATATAGGAGGCACGATGAAGCATACAATACGAGATACAATGAGAGATACATACAATGAGAGATACAATGAGAGATACGTACGATTAGAGATATTTGCTGTGAAGTGATATAAGAGGCAGGATGAAGTATACAATACGAGGGTGATGCGAAATAAAGGGGAAAGCGTAATCCGTGGGAGTAATCTGGTAAGGCAGGGTTAAGAGCAGGTAGCTCACGCGAACACCAGCCCACGCACAGACACACGCACGCACGCACGCACGCATGCACGCACGCACGCACGTATTGTGTGATGGTGACTATCGCCTGTGTCATTGGGAGGCAACCAGTAATACATCCACGTACGTACGTGTACGCTGCTAATGTAAACACTGCAATCTGTTACATTATTTTCTGCCCCATCAGTGTCGATGTAAGTCGCCATCTTGGGTATAATATAGCGCTCCAGGTGTGCGTGCATGCGTGCGTGCGTGCGTGCGTGCGTGGGGTTGACGTGACACGCGTGGCAGCCTGGCACCGCGATAGCATGTGTGCGTGCGTGCGTGCGTGCGTGCGTGCGTGCGTGCGTGCGTGCGTGCGTGCGTGTGAG
>NW_014594654.1:0-658 GCF_000485595.1 Priapulus caudatus | reverse complement strand
AATCTTCTTCCTCACTGACGCTCCCTTATTACCACTCTCTACCATACACTCGTAATTTTGCAATCAGTTGATTCACGTGTGTGTGTATGTATGTGCGTGTGTGTGTACGTGTGTGTGTGTGTGTGTGTGTGCGTGTGTGTCGCTGTGTGTGTGCATGGGTGTGTGCGTGGTTGTGTGTGCGTGCGTGGGTGTTTGTGCATGGGTGTGTGTGTGGGGGTGTCTGTGTGTACAGACATTATATACATATACACGGCATCGCAGGCTCTGCTCAGCAGCTGTGTGTTGAACGTGATTGCCTCCATCATATTCGGTGCTCGGTATGACTACGCCGACCCCGCCTTCCTCAGACTTAACGACGATATCAACGCCATCTTCCATGATACCAACGTACAGGTACGTACCTTTGCTAATATACAGGTACGTATCGTCTGTAACGCACAGGTTTGTACCGTCGGTAATATACAAGTACGTACCGTTAGTAACATACAGGTACGTACCGTCGGTAACATACAGGTACGTACGTACGGTAACATACAAGTACGTACCGTCGGTAACATACAGGTACATACCCTCGGTAGCATACAGGTACGTACCTTCGCTAATATACAGGTACGTATCGTCTGTAACGCACAGGTTTGTACCGTCGGTAACATACAAG
>NW_014594653.1:0-658 GCF_000485595.1 Priapulus caudatus | reverse complement strand
AAAAATAGAGACAGAGTCGATATTATCGAGGGCGCGAACTTATCCATTACAAAAAGTTCGAGTCCTGTGTGTGGCACGCCAGTGTATCCTCAAGATGTCGTGAAGTTCACTATTAACTTTACCAACACGGGTGATAGCAAGCCTGTTGGGAAAGACTTCGTCATAGATGGTGAAACGTTCTCAGGCGTAGTACTAGAGGATGTCATCCAATCTAATTTAATCCTTAATACGACACCTGTTCCAGTGAGTGCCGCCTACTCAAGCTATTTTATTGGTGCAACTAGAAATAGATGAAAATACCACGCGTTGGATACGCTTTGACTCATGGAATGGCAGTGATGTGGTGAGCAAGATCGGTTTGTACATTCCTGTTGATCACATGGACGTTAATCAAAGTGGTAAATTAGAATACCAACTGATTGCGGGTAACAACATTACTTCGAATACATCGTTGTGGGCGGCAGAATTTGATCATGGTGCAGAGGTTGAATTTGTCAGTAATAGCGTGTGTACCACTCTGGTACCAAATGAACCAGGAGAAGAGGGAGAAGGCAGTCACGGTGAACTAGAAGAAAATGACGCAGAGATTCGTTTTTTGGCGCCCACTCTAGATTTGAAAAGAGATCAGCAGGCTCCAGATTTTTTTACAGATAGTGAT
>NW_014594652.1:0-658 GCF_000485595.1 Priapulus caudatus | reverse complement strand
ATTACCCAACAATTTTGGTGAAGCATTTCGAGCCGTGCCCCATCTTCGTGGCTATTCAAAACCCTCGTGCTATGAACAGAACTCTCGCTAGCTGATTTCCAGGTCGTTATTCCCTATATGCAAACTCGATACAGCCACGCAACATAGGTCAAAACAGCTTCTCGGTAAGTTGTTCTGAAAGTGCAGGTTAGTTGTTTTTGCGGCCACTACGTGGCGTGGTCGTGCTGGTGCACGAGAATCGGCTGCAGACTGTCCAGGCACTCGTAAACAATGGCACGGCGGACTATGTAAACTCGCGCTCACCGCCCGGTGACCGCGGAGTGTTGTTCATTTCGTTTCCTGACACACGGTGGCGTTGTTGCTCGACACGTGAACCTGTGAGTTCATCTGTAGGTTTAAAAGGAATCTTCAGATCGTGCTGACTGCGTGTCATTGGTGTAGTAAAAACTGCGTTGCATTAGAGAGTATACTAAGCACACCCAGAAGGAAATAATGCCACAGGAATGCAGATTGGTGTCTATCATCGGATCCGGCAATGAAGGAGGGGTAATTTGTCCTATACAATTCACCAAAGAAAAAAATGGACGGATTTTTCGTTCTTTGTATATACTCTACTGATATATATATATGTATATATATATATATATATATATATATA
>NW_014594651.1:0-658 GCF_000485595.1 Priapulus caudatus | reverse complement strand
GTTTACCACTATCAGAATCAATAGAAGTGGAACGCACTCTATTAAAAGATGTGGCCACCGCTGCAGACTTATACGTCGACACAACCTATACAAACATTCATGAACTAAGAAGCTATATTAAAGAACGCGTGGTTAAACGACCACAAACGCATCTGTCACTTTTATTTCAATCTTTTGGTTTTAAAAATGGTGCGCCCAGTGACTCTGATTTTGTATTTGATGTACGCTGCCTACCTAACCCACACTGGGAGCCTAGCCTACGTGCTTTAACAGGACAAAATCCAGAAGTAATTTCTTTTCTACAAGAACAAGACGACGTACAACAAATGCTTGAGCATATTAAAAATTATCTAAATTTTGTTATTCCAAAGTTTATAAAACAAAACCGACATTATCTGACAGTTTCAATTGGTTGCACTGGCGGACAACACCGTTCAGTTTACATCAGTGAAGCATTTTACCACTATCAGAATCAATAGAAGTGGAACGCACTCTATTAAAAGATGTGGCCACCGCTGCAGACTTATACGTCGACACAACCTATACAAACATTCATGAACTAAGAAGCTATATTAAAGAACGCGTGGTTAAACGACCACAAACGCATCTGTCACTTTTATTTCAATCTTTTCGGTTTTAAAAATGGTGCGCCCAGTGA
>NW_014594650.1:0-658 GCF_000485595.1 Priapulus caudatus | reverse complement strand
CCTCCACCCGCATATACACATCCTCGTCACAGCGGGAGGGCTAGATAAGGCCAGTCAGTGGCAAAGCATAAAGGGGAACTATTTGCTCCCAGTAAAACAAGTAAAAGCCCTGTATCGTGGAAAACTACAAGCCAAGATAAAAGAGTTCATTAAGAGTGACGATATCCGCTATCCCAAAGGGCAAAATAAAACAGACCTCCAGCAACGCTATCGTCAGACATACAACAAAGAATGGAGTGTACGGATACAAGAAAAGTACAGCCATGGGAAAGGTGTACTTATTTACCTATCCAAGTATTTAGGCAGCAGCCCCGTTAAAGCAGAGCAAATCCAATTAATCAATCACAACAAAGAAGTACTCTTTAGTTACTGGAGTCATCGAGAACAGAAAAAGAAACAAGAGCGCTTATCTATAGATATGTTTCTAATGCGTTTTTTAATTCATCAGTCCCGCTCAAGTGTTCATACCATTCGTTACTACGGACTTTATTCTTCCCAATCAAAAGTAAAACGAGCCATTTGTGAGGAGCAGTTAGGAAAAGCAGTATATTCAACGACAGCGAAGTTAGTCATGTCATTGACGAAAGAAAGGAAAGGGGTACTATGTAGCTGTTGTCAGGGAGTTATGCAGCTAAGCTACGTCATATATTATAGCTGG
>NW_014594648.1:0-658 GCF_000485595.1 Priapulus caudatus | reverse complement strand
CCTAAGGGTACATGCTGAATCAAGCTTTGTTGTTGCTCTTCTGATAATGCGCGGGTCATATCGGTATCAATAAACCCCGGTGCGATGCTATTAACTGTGATATTACGGCTACCAACTTCACGTGCTAATGACTTGCTAAAACCAAAAATTCCCGCTTTTGCTGCCGCGTAATTGGCTTGCCCTGCATTGCCTATAGTGCCGACAACAGAGGAAATATTAATGATGCGACCGAAACGAGCTTTCATCATGGCGCGCAATACGATTTTACTTAAACGAAAAACAGACTTTAAATTGGTTTCTATAATGTCGTCCCATTCGTCATCTTTCATTCTGGCTAGTAGATTGTCTCGTGTGATTCCCGCATTGTTAACCAAGATGGAAATATCGCCAAATGTAGTTTTAATTTTTTCAATGACGTCATTAAGTTGAGCTGTGTCATTAACGTTCAGTGCAATACCCATGCCCTTGATGCCTGCTTCTTGCAAGTATTGACTAATGGCGTCGGCACCAATCTGGCTGGTAGCTGTTCCAACAACGGTTGCGCCATTCTGGCCTAATTGTAGTGCAATCGCTTGCCCTATGCCGCGACTGGCGCCTGTTACCAATGCTATTTGATTTTCTAGCATCATTACTCCGTGAAATTAATGTAAGTCAATGT
>NW_014594646.1:0-658 GCF_000485595.1 Priapulus caudatus | reverse complement strand
GTGTGTACGTGTGTGTGCGTGGTGTGTGTGTGTGTATGTGCGTGCGTGTGTGTGTATGTGTGTGTGTGTGTGTGTGTGTGTGTGTACGCGCGTGCGTGCGTCTCTGTGTGTTTCCGCGTGCGTGCGTGCGTGTATGTGTGTAGGTGCGCGTGCATCTGTGTGTGTGCGTACGTGTGTGCGCATGTGTTCGCGTCTGTGTCCGCGTGCGGGCGACCACACCCACGTGTGCGCGTCCGGGCGTGTGTGTGTGTGTGTGTGTGTGTGTGTGTGTGTATGTGTCCGCGTGCGTGCGTGCATGTTTGTGTGCGTGCGTGCGTGTCTGTGTGTGTGTGCGCGCGCGCGTGCGTCTGTGTGTGTGCGCGCACCGGTTTATGTGTGTGCGTGCGTGTGCGCGCGTGTGTGTGCTTATGTGCGCGCGTGCGTGTGTGTGTGTGTGTACGGCGCGTGCGTTCGTGCGTGCGTCGTATATATGTGCGTGCGTGCGTGCGTGCGTGTGCGTGTGTGCGCGCGTGTGGGTGCGTGCGTGCCTGTGTGTGCGTGCGCGTGCATCTGTGTGTGTGTGTGCGTACGTGTGTGCGCGTCTGTGTGCGCGTGCGGGCGACCACACCCGTCCGGGCGTGTTTGCGCGTCCGGGCGTGTGTGTGTGTGTGTGTGTGTG
>NW_014594645.1:0-658 GCF_000485595.1 Priapulus caudatus | reverse complement strand
CTAGCCAACCCGAGCCACGCGCGCGACGCGGCCTTCAGCCCGCTGCACTGCTGTCAATGCTATATCGTCAACTCACTGTTGGTAGATTAATCCACCCCCCCCACCCCCGTGCAAAATTTAACGGCTAACAAGGCTAGTCTCCTAGGCTCTCTCCTCTGTGCTCCTACTGCTCACCTCCCTTCCACTATTCCTCCTCATCTCCGTCATTATTCTCTTCTCATGCCTAATCGTAACTGCTCTTTACGTGCACTCCTATTGTTCTGTTTCATCTCTTTCTGCGAACCGTCTCTGCTGCCTTTGTTCGTTAATTCTTAGTTGTTGTCGCAATTGGCTACTTAATTAATTCTTAGTCATTTGCATACATTATTACAGGCGGTCCTAACGTTGTTAATGAAGACAGGTGGTTGATTCTAAGATAACGCAGGCGGGAGAGGGCATCAGCGAAATATAGAAGCAATAACAGAGAGAGACAGAGAGTGTTCGTGCGTATCTGCTATAGTGTGTGTGCGTGAGCGAGAGAATAGAGTGCGACAGAAGGGGGAAGAGGGGAAGAAAAAGCGAGTGTGTGTGTGTGTGTCGGCAAATGGGAGAAAGAGAATGAGAGAGGGAGGTGGAAGAGAGAAAGATATGTCTATATATATATATATATATATATATA
>NW_014594644.1:0-659 GCF_000485595.1 Priapulus caudatus | reverse complement strand
GAGAGGGAGAGAGAGAGTGCAGTGGAAGCGCGAGTGGGTAGTTAGTTAGTTTTACCCACGGATAGTAATTCCCCATACTTCAATATAAATCGGATAGATTCGCCCAGGCAATTGTAAAGGTTTGCTTCTGCTGCTGCTGCTGTTGCTGCTCTTGATGATGTTGTTGTTGCTGCTGCTACTATTGCTGCTATTACTGCTACCGCAGCTACTTCTACTGCTACTGCTGCCTGCACATTAAAGCCGCCCCTGATCTCTGTGTCCCTGCCCAGCCGCTTAACACCGCCTGACCTCAGCTCTCCCGCAATGAACCTGCGCCTCCTCTATTGATGTAAAGGAGAGTTCGATCGTAAAGCAATGTCCGATCTATCTCAGAAGCTGCTGGATTACTCGTCCGATGGGGATGTTCGCATTGCGGGGATATCTCCTCCCCTTTGTTGTCCTGATGGAAGCGGTGCGGTGACCGTATATTCGCTATTCGATTCGTACGTGGTTGTAAGGCGGTAGCGTGCCACTGACCCGCGACCGTGAACTCTCTCTCTCTCCCTCTTTCCTTTCTCTCTCACACACACTCATCCTCTCTCGCTCTCGCGCTCTCTCTCCCTCCCTCACTCTCTCTCTCTCACACACCCTCTCTCGCTTTCGCGCTCTCTTTCTCTCAC
>NW_014594643.1:0-659 GCF_000485595.1 Priapulus caudatus | reverse complement strand
GCACACGCACACGCACACGCACACTCACACGCACACACACATGCACACGCACACGCACACGCACACGCACACGCTCACGCACGCGCACACACACACGCACATACGCACACGCACACGCAGTGTGTTAATGAGTGAGGGAGGCGAGGGAGCGAGCGAGCGAGGGAGGAGGCAAGTGAGTGAGTGAGTGAGCGAGTGAGGGAGGGAGGGATTGAGTGAGTTGTTGTTGTTGTTGTTGTTGCTGTTGCTGCTACTGTTGTTGTCGATTGCGGGTGTTTGCACCGTGGGATAATGAGCACGGTGATTAAGAGAGACGTTGATGATCGAGAGATGTGTGTGTGCGTGCGTGCGTGCGTGCGTGCGTGCATTCGTTCAACCATACCTGCGTGTATGCGCGCGTGCGTGCGTTCGTTCGTGCGTGTGCGTCTGTGCTTACCCCGTCACCGCCCGCACCTACCGTTCACTGTTAGCGACGCCTTCCGCGACAGCACTTCGTCGGGGAACCCCGTCGCCGCGACGCCGCAGTGGAAAATGGCGACGTCTTCGGCGGCGACGGCGTTCGTGATACGGATTGCGTGGTCGCCGGACGTGAAGCGGTTGTCGTCAATGTAGGTGTAGCGGCTGTACACCGGATTGCTGAAGTCCAACCGCACGTTGTCCTT
>NW_014594642.1:0-659 GCF_000485595.1 Priapulus caudatus | reverse complement strand
TGTATAATATATATATGCAGGAATCTCTGGCGATGGCGCGGTATAGGTGTATGTATAAATATATAGCTGGAATGTGAGCAAGAGGCCGGAAAAAGCCGTAGGGAGTAATATTTGAGCAATGCATTTCTTAGATCATTATTATAAACGAGAGAGTTCCTGAAGTGGTTCTGCGAAGCCCTGCTAGCGCCCGAAATATCACACGATAACGTCACAGCTGCGCCCACTGCCTACTGCGTAGATGCGTGCGTGCAGGCATGCATGTATGCGTACGTGCGTGCTTGCGTGCGTGCGTGCGTGCGAATGTGCGTGCGTGTGTGCAGATGCGCGTTTGTGTGTGTTTGTAACCCACACATAAAATCCTTCATACATACATACACACTACACAAGCGAAGGCACGCACGCACACTAACGCAAACACACACACGCACGTACATTCTCACACAAACACACACGCGCACACACACAAACGCAAACACACACACACACACACATGTACTTTCTCACACAAACACACACGCTCACGCACACAAACGCACACACACACACGCACACGCACACACACAAACACATACACGTACACGCACGCACATGCGCACACACAAAACACACGCACACACACACACACACGCACGCACACGCACACGCACCCGCGCACACAC
>NW_014594641.1:0-659 GCF_000485595.1 Priapulus caudatus | reverse complement strand
GTACGTACGTACGTACGTACTACTACCTACCTCCTCTCTCTCTCTCTCTCTCTCTCTCTCTCTCCTCTCTCTCTCTCTCTCTCTCTCTCTCTCTCTCTCTCTCTCTCTCGCGCGCTCTCCTTCTATCACGCTTCAAATCACGGCGGCTGCGCCATCTCGTGGCCGCTCTCAGAAACGCGAGCCTCTCGTCGTCTGCCATGCGCGCTGTCGTCTGCGGCGCTGAAGATCAAAGCCGCGTAAAAATGGTCACCACGTGACACACAGGAAGCGCCCACGTAACACACACGTGAAAGCGGTCACGTGACACACGTGAAAGCGGTCACGTGACACACGCTGTTTACGCACCGGGAACTGGGCGACGCTAGTCTCGGCGCAGACGACATATATATATATATGTTTAGCAGCGTGGCAATCTCGTCAATTAATCATCTATAATGCGTGGGACTTGGCCGACTACGTGCGTGTACCACACACACACACACACACGCGAGCACCGGGTTCCGGGCGTCTGCTGCGAATACGGATGAAACATCTACGGGAGCGCTATCGTCGAGGTTTCGTACTGTCGCTCAGCTGCGGTTACTGTAGAAACGTTACTGTACACACGGGCGATGAGAGAGAAAGAGAGGGCGAGCGCGGGAGAGAGGGAGCGCGGGGAG
>NW_014594640.1:0-659 GCF_000485595.1 Priapulus caudatus | reverse complement strand
GTGCGTGCGCGCACGGACACACACACACACACACGCGCGCGCGCGCGCACGCACACACACAACGCGCGCGCACGCACGCACGCACGCACGCTCGTGTCTCAGACCGCTCACCCTCCTCAATCAAATAAAATCTTATATACAATAATATACAGTTTACCGGTTTCCATAGCTGTTAGTGTATCTATGATATCCGGACAACTACCCCCCCCCCGACAATTACCCCCCTAGGACAACTACCCGCGGACAATTATCCCCCCGAATAACTACCACCCGGACAATTGTCCTAGGGGGATAGTTGTCCGGGTGGCAGTTGTCCTGGTGGTAGTTGACCTAGGGGGGTAATTGCCCGGGTGATAGTTGTCCTGGTGGTAGTTGTCCGGGAGGTAGTTGCACGGGGGGTAGTTGTCCGGGTTGGTGGGGGGGAGGTAGTTGTCCGGGTAGTAGTTGTCCGGGGGGGGGGTAGTTGTGCAGGTGGTAGTTGTCCGGGGGGTAGTTGTCCGGGTGGTAGTTGTGCGGGTGGTAGTTGTCCAGGGGGTAGTTGTCCGGGGGGCAGTTGTCCTAGAATCAGCGTGCCATCATCGTCTGCGTGTATTACAGGCGGCAGAAGATGTCTGTCGACTACTCGTGGCTCGTGTCTCACACCCCCTACCCGATCCTCC
>NW_014594639.1:0-659 GCF_000485595.1 Priapulus caudatus | reverse complement strand
CCCTTTACCCCTTACACCTTTACACCTTACACCTTAGGCCTACCCTTTACACCTTACACCTTACACTTTAACCCTTTACACCTTCCACCTTAGGCCTACCCTTTACACCTTAACCCTTTACCCCTTACACCTTTACACATTACACCTTAGGCCTACCCTTTACACCTTACACATTATGCCTACCCCTTACACCTTTACACCTTCCACCTTAGGCCTACCCTTTACACCTTACACATTATGCCTACCCTTTACACCTTTACACCTTACACCTTAGGCCTACCCTTTACACCTTACACCTTATGCCTACCCCTTACACCTTAACCCTTTACACCTTACACCTTACACCTTTACACCTTACACCTTAGGCCTACCCTTTACACCTTACACCTTAACCCTTTACACCTTACACCTTAGGCCTACCCTTTACACCTTACACATTATGCCTACCCCTTACACCTTTACACCTTACACCTTATGCCTACACCTTATGCCTACCCCTTACAGCTTTACACCACACACCTTATGCCTACCCCTTACAGCTTTACACCTTACACCTTAGGCCTACCCTTTACACCTTTACACCTTACACCTTAGGCCTACCCTTTACACCACACACCTTATGCCTACCCCTTACACCTTAACCCTTTACACCTTACACC
>NW_014594638.1:0-659 GCF_000485595.1 Priapulus caudatus | reverse complement strand
GTTAAATTCTTATCCTTTCTATCACTTCAAAAGGAATTTTTAACAAAAAATCTAACCACCAAACTTATGTCTCAGTGGCTAGTTTTCTTATTTACTTCTTCTTGTCGTCGTCAACTTCTTCAAACTCGGCATCAACCACGTCATCGTCAGCATCTGCTTTCGCATCTTTTTGCTCTTGCTCACCCGCTGGTGCTTCATTCTGAGCCGCTGCTGCTTGTGCTAATGCGCCCGAAGCTTCCATCAACTCCTGCGTTTTCTTTTCAATCGCTTCTTTATCTTCACCTTTGATTAACTCTTTCAAGTCACTGATGATGGTTTCTACTTTGGTTTTCTCCGCTGCATCGATGTTATCACCTAAATCTTTCAATGATTTTTCAGTAGAATGCGCCATGCCATCCGCCTGATTACGCACTTCAATTAAAGCACGCATCTTCTTGTCTTCATCTGCATGCGCTTCCGCATCTTTAACCATTGCTTCGATTTCGTCATCCGACAAACCAGAGGAAGCCTTGATCACGATAGACTGCTCTTTACCTGTAGCTTTATCTTTTGCAGAAACATTCAAGATACCGTTTGCATCGATGTCTAACATCACTTCGATTTGTGGACTGCCACGAGGAGCCGGTGGTATATCCGTTAAGTCGAAACGACCTAATGAC
>NW_014594637.1:0-659 GCF_000485595.1 Priapulus caudatus | reverse complement strand
AAGAGGTAGTGTCGTGCGAGTGCGCGCGCGTATGTGTGTGCGTGTGTGAGACGAGACGAGAGACGAGAGGAGGAGGAGAGAAGAGAGAGAGGAGGAGGGGAAGACGACGCGCGACGAGAGAGAGAGAGAGAGAGAGAAAGAGAGAGAGAGAAAGAGAAGATAGGAGAGCCGTTTCACGGGCGGCCATCGTGCCGCCAGGGTTCGCCACTAGGTGGCCTCACTTAACCTAGCCCGCCTATACGTACGCGTACGACGGCGTAGGGCCGAGATTGCGACAAACAAGCCTCAGCGCACTCCTCTACCGTGTACGCGTCCTTGCGTCCTATCGAGCTGTCGTACGCCCAGTTCCTTTGCGAATAACATCCTTCGGACTTGAGATCGTATATGGCGTCGCCTGCAAATCGCAGAGAGTGAATTATACCTCAAATTGAGAGTGGATTATACCTGCAAATCGTAGAGAGTAGATAATCTGCCGTCATCTCCGTCTACCTCTCACTCTCTCACACTGTTACTATCTTTTACCTGAGTGCCCTCCCTTTCTGTTCGCTCTCGGCTCTCTCGCTCGCTCTCTCTCTCTCTCACGCGCGCGCACGCACACATGCACGCACGCATGCACACACGCACGCACGCACGCACACAACATTTTCTCGTGCTGTCTT
>NW_014594636.1:0-659 GCF_000485595.1 Priapulus caudatus | reverse complement strand
CCGAGAAGCGAATACCACCATCAGCAATTAACGGAATGCCAGTATCTTTTAATGCCGTTGCGACATTCATAATCGCGGTGATTTGTGGCACACCCACACCCGCTACCATCCGCGTGGTACAGATTGAACCGGGACCAATACCAACTTTCACGGCATCTGCTCCCGCTGCCACAAGATCAAGCGCAGCTTCACCCGTTGCAATATTGCCACCAATCACTTCTACTTGAGGAAAGTTATCTTTAACCCCACTTAACCCGATCCAACACACCCTGGGAATGTCCGTGCGCGGTATCCACCACAATGACATCAACACCCGCGGCCACTAAGGCTCTAACGCGATCTTCGGTGCCATGACCAACCCCTACCGCCGCACCCACCCGTAGACTACCCGACTCATCTTTACAGGCATTGGGAAAATCGGTGGATTTTTGAATATCTTTTACCGTGATCAAACCACGCAATTTAAAATCATCATTAACGACCAGCACCTTTTCGATACGGTGTTTATGCAACAAGGTTTGAATTTCTTCTTTACTCGCCCCCTCGTGTACTGTTACCAGCTTTTCTTTTGGCGTCATCACCGAACTAACGGGCTGATCTAGGTGTGTTTCAAAACGCAGATCACGACTGGTCACAATACCAATAAGCTCTTCGCCATC
>NW_014594635.1:0-659 GCF_000485595.1 Priapulus caudatus | reverse complement strand
ATCCGTGAACATGGGATGGAACAATTTGTGCGAGATGGACGTATTGCACAGATTTACGAAGGCACCAACGGTATTCAAGCCCTCGACCTAGTAGGCCGAAAAGTTCCAGCGTTTGAAGGACGCTATTTAAAACAGTTTTTTGAGCCAGTTAAATCTTATATCGCACAACAGCAGTCTAATCCTGACCTCGAGGCGTTCATTCCTGCACTACAAACAGCGGTGCAAACACTCGCATCTGCCACCCAATACATCGGCACACAATTAGCCCGAAAACCCCGATGATAGTGCTGCTGCCGCATGCGATTACCTCAAGCTATTTGGCTTGTATCACTGGCGTATTTATGGACGCGCATGGCAGAAGTCGCCGCACCTCAAGTTAACGGCAATGAAGCACTATTCTATCAAGCCAAATTAGATACCGCGCATTTCTACTTTGAACATCTGCTACCACAGTGCGATGCCTTATCTCGCACTATCACCGCAGGCTCAACCACCTTGATGCGTTTCAATGATGAAGCTTTTATGCGATGAACCTATTTATACGTTTATTTTGGCGGATGTCTTGCGCACGCTGTCGCGTTGAAAAATATAAAATACTGGAGTCACCATGAAAATACTCGTCGCTGTAAAAAAGAGTCGTTGATTACAACGTCAAAATT
>NW_014594634.1:0-659 GCF_000485595.1 Priapulus caudatus | reverse complement strand
TTTCTCTCTCCCTTTCTCGTGTGCATCTCTCACATCTCCTTCGCAGATCACGAGGGAGCGATTCGGCGAGACGTACTCGGTCGAGCTCGTGCCGGGCGGCTCGCGGCTCACCGTAACCGTGGACAACCGGGACGACTACGTGTCTCGCTATGTCGACTACGTGCTCAACAAGTCGATCGGTGTGCAGTTCAAAGCGTTCCACGCGGGACTCATGCGCGTGTTCGGCAACCAGGAGATACTAGTGAGTGTGTGTGCGCGCGTGTGTGCGTGCGTGCGTGCGTGCGTGCATGTGTGCAGAGATGAGATACTGGTGAGTGTGTGTGTGTGCGCGTGTGTGCGTGCGTGCGTGCGTACGTGCGTGTGCAGAGATGAGATACTGGTGAGTGTGAGTGTGTGCGTGCGTGCGTGCGTGCGTGTGTGTGCGCGTGTGTGCGTGTGTGTGTACATGCGTGTGTGTGTACGCATGCGTGCGTGCGTGTGTGTGCAGAGATGAGATACTGGTGAGTGTGAGTGTGTGCGCGCGTGTGTGCGTGCGTGCGTGCGTGCGTGCGTGCGTGCGTGCGTGCGTGTGCAGAGATGAGATACTGGTGAGTGTGTGTGTGTGCGTGCGTGCGTGCGTGTGCAAAGATGAGATACTGGTGTGTGTGCGTGCGTGTGTG
>NW_014594633.1:0-659 GCF_000485595.1 Priapulus caudatus | reverse complement strand
GATCACATCCCCAGCTTTGAGTGCACGCCAGAATGCCATGATTGTTGCGGGCCAGTGACTACATCGTCCGTAGAGATGGCGCGTCTTCCGATGAAAAGCGATGCTGAGCACGAGGTGGCGTTGGCCAATCTGACTTGCCCCCTCTTGAGCGAGAAGGGATGCGATGTTTATCTCGAGCGTCCGCTGATTTGTCGGCTGTTTGGCACCACGCCGAACCTACCCTGTCCGCAGGGAAAACGGCCTGCTATTATGATCGACCCTAAGGTTGAGGAACAGATTCACCAATTCATGATGCAGACACGCCAGGTGCTGGTTTAAAAGCTGGCAAGGGCTGGCTTCGCGCTAGATTTGAACTGTCGCTTGCCTTAACCCCAGACTTTTTACTACAGATTTTTACCGATCTCTCGACAGTTTCATACGCGTCTACCTCCCACTGAGTTACCCCTCACGCTCATTTTATTTTGGTAATTGAGCATTGTAAAAAGCCTCTTTCAATGTTGGATAAAATGAAGACACATTTTCGATGGGTTTCACGTTGGCGCGTGCCAGCGTTTTAAGCGGTTGAAATTGCAGATCCGCGATGAATATTTTTGGTGTTGGTTTTCGCGCATTTTGCGATGAATTTATTTAGCGCCACCAGGCCACCCGCGTCGAGAATA
>NW_014594632.1:0-659 GCF_000485595.1 Priapulus caudatus | reverse complement strand
TTTCCAGCACCATGGAATTGTAGAACTTGGTTCTATAGTTTTCTGTTTGTAAGCAGCCAGAGTCGACTGTTTTCCATGCTAGTGTCACACTCACATACTGACAGACGCACGGTCACAGTTAGCTACGTACGGTCATCCACCTCTTACAATCTTCACTCTCAAACTTTAATCTTCCCGTCTTGTCCTTCTTTAAAGTCTTCTGGTTTTTGGTAGAGATCCTCCACGCTCTTTGCTGTACTAGCTTTCGTAGTAGCATAATCAGAGAGGGTTATCTTCACCAGCTCTGACTCCACCATCTGTCTAACTCTTATATATCTGTTATCCTGTACGCCTGAGTCAAGGAAGATTCCAATTGTTTCACTGTGTAGCAAACAAATGTTCCCGTTAAATTCGTGAGTTCTTAAGTCTTCCACTTCGAGAGATTCTGTGCCTAGATTTTCGGGTCGCACGTCTTTTATTTTCATCTCTTGGGTGATGATCTTGTCTCTTTATCTTCTATATGAACTAGCAATTAATTAAGTTAAGAAGTGTTTCCAATGGGATCTGGGCCCTCTTGCTTTCCTCAATTTTTTTGCTACATTGCTACAAATGAAAATACACTATTAATTATCATAAACAAGTACGAAGTACTCACAAAACTGCGGTTGCCTTTGTGTTTC
>NW_014594631.1:0-659 GCF_000485595.1 Priapulus caudatus | reverse complement strand
ACCGTTCACTGAAGTGTGAAGGTGGTTGGGCTGCGGTTAACACAGAATACATCTCTATCCACCCTGAGTCTGACGATACGCACCGCGTATCTGCACGTATCTGGGATGAGGGTGATGTGCGTAACCTGCGCGCTATGACTGACGAAGTTCACAAGTACAATTCTCTGTGTGGTGTTGAGTTGTGGTACGGCGGTGCGCATGCGCCATGTATGGAATCACGTGCAACAGCCCGTGGTCCAAGCCAGTCGGCATCTGAATTTGAGACGATGACCTACTGTAAAGAGATGGATCAAGACGATATCAACATGGTTCAGCAGTTCTACGTTGATGCGGCCCTTCGCTCACGTGATGCTGGCTTTGATATCATCTATGTATACGGTTCTCACTCTTACCTGCCGCTGCAATTCTTGTCGCCTTATTACAACAAGCGTACTGATGGCTACGGTGGTTCTTTCGAAAATCGTTCTCGTTTCTGGATTGAAACACTCGATAAAGTTAAAACAGCAGTTGGTGATGAGTGTGCGATTGCAACTCGTTTTGCAGTTGATACTCTGTACGGTGATAGTGGTGTTGAGGTTGAAGAGGACGGTCTGAAATTTGTTGAGCTTGCTGATCCGTATCTGGATCTGTGGGATGTTAACGTTGGTGATATCGCTGAA
>NW_014594630.1:0-659 GCF_000485595.1 Priapulus caudatus | reverse complement strand
TTTCTTCAAAGACATCGACCTGATCAGCACCCAAGGATTTTTTATCTGCACCAAAAAAACGCGTTGCGGGGGCGGTATCAATTTCACTGTTTAATTCCAGTGCTTTATCTAAGTTATTGAGCGTATCACTCCAAATGGCCTTAATGTGCTGTTTCTTTTCTTCGCTGATCACGCTGGGTGTAAGGCTATCGCTAGAAATTGTGTCATCGGTGAGCTTATCGTAATAATCTTTGGATTTATCGAGGGCTGTATTGGTGTATTCTTTACTGCTATCCAAAGCGTCACCGCTGATGTCCTTGGTGCTTTTCCATATATCACTGATGCGGTCAGTCCAGTCAGCATGAGCGTTGAGTGAGGCGAATAAAAGCAAGATGAACACAAGTTTAGTTTTTGTCATGGAAATATATTTTATAAGAAGTGGGGGAAAGACCGCCATTATGTCACAGGAAAGCCAATGCATGTTTTATAAGATATGCGCTTAATTCTGTATTACAAGCACAGGCTGGGCGCAATGCCATGAAACGATACCATGAATAAGCAACTCACAACTCAGCAAGGATTTTTACTCAGTCGTCAATGGCGTGACAGGGATGATGGTATCGAGTTAGTGTATTGGATAAAAAGCGCGCAAGGCGTGGCGCGTGTAGTGATTACTGGAC
>NW_014594629.1:0-659 GCF_000485595.1 Priapulus caudatus | reverse complement strand
ACCACCCACCACCCACCCTTAATCATGCGTCGCCCCCACCCACCACCCACCCTTAATCATGCGTCGCCCCCACCCACCCTTAATCAAGCGTCGCCCCCACCTACCAACCCCCACCACACCCGCTCGCTCCCACCACCCTCCCTTAATCTTCCGTCGCCATCACTCCTCCGTCGCCCCCCACCTACTCCTCACTCACCCGCCCGCCATACCACCACCCACCCTTAATCCTCCGCCGCCGCTTTTATTGCGGCCGCCGGCCCGTCGCTAGGATAAAGGCGGCCCTGCCACACAATACTGCGGAGCGTCCGGATTAGCTATAGTCTGCTAAGATCGTCTACTGATCGTCTGCTTTAAATCCGAGGTGCTGGCAAGCGAGACATGCTCATCTGCTCGCTGCGCGAAGATTTAGCTCCCCTCCTGCACGGGCTGAGCCCGGCTTAACGCGCTTATAGAGGGAGAGGGGGAGAGGGGGAGGGGAAGAGAGGGGAGAGGGTGAGGGAGACAGAAAGAGAAAGAGAGAGAGAGAGGCGAGAACGAGAAAGAGAGAGAGCACGAGGGGGAGAGATCGAGAGACAAAGAGAGAAGGGGAGAGAGAGCGAGAGAAAGAGAGAGAGAGAGAGAGAGAGAGAGATAGAAGAAAGAAGAATAGAGAGATAGAC
>NW_014594628.1:0-659 GCF_000485595.1 Priapulus caudatus | reverse complement strand
ACTATACCTCGGTTACACGAGTGTAGCGTTATAACGTTGTAACGTCAAGACGCTTTCAAACAGCTAACGAGGTTGTAGAAAAAGCCTAAAAAAACAAAACCAGATTCAAAGCAACCATAAACTGAGTTGTTACCAACTTTTATGGACACCCATAAAATTCAATTAGCCTAGATTTAAGCCATCCACGGCTAGGCAGTTAAAAAAGCTGCTTCACACAATTATCACCGATTTTAAATCTTTTAGTAATTCCTCATAGCTCAATGAAGCCTCATCGGCTCTTTGTGAAAATGCATTTAAATCTTCCTGGTCTTCGCTTAAAGCGATGCGAACGGCCTCATTTACAACCTCTGAAACAGATTGATGAGTAGTTGCTGCTTTAATTCTTAATGCTTGATGAATTTCTGTTTCAAAGTAAACAGTGGATCTTTTTGATAATTCGCTCATATGACTATACCTCGGTTACACGAGTGTAGCGTTATAACGTTGTAACGTCAAGACGCTTTCAAACAGCTAACGAGGTTGTAGAAAAAGCCTAAAAAAACAAAACCAGATTCAAAGCAACCATAAACTGAGTTGTTACCAACTTTTATGGACACCCATAAAATTCAATTGGCCTAGATTTAAGCCATTCACGGCTGAACAGTTAAAAAAGCTGCTTC
>NW_014594627.1:0-659 GCF_000485595.1 Priapulus caudatus | reverse complement strand
AATAATAGTGATAATAAAAATAATATTGTAACATTACAAGTAAGTTATAATAATTGAGATATATAATGAATAACGTTCATGGTATAGGAGCATGGCTTCGTTGAAGTAATCTAAATCTAATATCGTTACTAGTCTTTTAATACTTGACTTGTATTGATTTGTTCGTATATATATATATACACACACACATATATATTAGTGTTATCAGGGGTTAATAATAACAAATGTCATTATTAACATGACAATATATGACATTAATATGACATTTGTCATTATTAACCCCTGGTGTTATTATAGTGTGTGTATCAGTATGTAACTTAGACTAAGACAGGACACAGCAAATCTGCTGGGTACAAAAACGCACACGCAGATGCGCTCCTTTCATCTTAGTGAAAAAGCTGCGCGACATTAGCTTAATGGTAAGCGGCTGCGAGGAAAACCAACCTCACGTCAGCAGCAGTATTATTTATTATTCATCCATCAGGCGCTGCCTGTGATCGAGCTAATAATACCTTATTATATATAATATATTATGAACTCTTGATGTGGTTAGCAGTGCAACCTGCAAGAGAGCGAAATTGCAGCATCTTGCCGCTATGGCATGTTGCCGAGTATACGTGACTCATGCCGGCATAGAACGAAAACTCTCTCTCTCTCTC
>NW_014594626.1:0-659 GCF_000485595.1 Priapulus caudatus | reverse complement strand
CACACACACGCATGCACGCACGCACAAATGCACGCACGCATGCAAGAACGCACGTACGCGCACACACACATGCATGCACGCACACACACACACACGCATGCATGCACGCACGCACACACACACACACACGCATGCACGCACGCACGCATGCAAGAATGCACGCACACACACACACACACACACACACACACACGCGCGTGCGAGTGCATGCACGCACTAGCACACACGCGTAGGCACCGACCGATTGCTCACCAGAGGGCGCTGCGGACTCACCGCGACTAGATGCTGGTGGAGGGTTTTGAGGTCGCCGAGATTTCGCGAGACGACCCAGCCGGCGCTGGTTGTGCTTGCCGTTGTCGTCGTCGATGACGCCTTGCCGACCAAGAACACCATAATGGTAAAGTAAGGAACACTCCTGCCCTCGTCCTGAACGACCTAGATGCGAGAAACCGCGCAAAAAATAAAATAAAATATAATAATAATAAATATAAATAAAATAGATGGGATAAATACCACGCGGGATCACGCTCACATTAGAGAGTACTTGTAAAGCATCTCATATCTTAGATAGAGCACCTCTGCCTGCTTCAGCGCGCGACGGAAAAATAGCATGTCAGAAATGAAAGTGTCAATGACACTGTAGCTCGCCACAAAAAAGG
>NW_014594625.1:0-659 GCF_000485595.1 Priapulus caudatus | reverse complement strand
CAATATTTAGATCATGGCAGTAAATAAGATCCGAAACTTAGTTTTTAGTTTAGCGTTATACTAAAAGGAACCTCTATTAAAGGACTAAACCGTGCGTATCGTGATTATTGGTGGGGGTATTGCAGCTGACTATTTGGCGAATACCATCTTGGAGAAAGCCCCGAATACTGACGTGTTGATTCTGTCAAAAGAGGCTTATGCGCCTTACGATAGGATTCATCTGTGTGCTTTAGTAGAAGGGTCGTCAGATATCCAAGACATCACCCTCGATTTGCACCCCCAAGTTAAGGTGAAACTAAAACAAGAAGTCATCTCCATCTCTCCCGATGCCAAGCAGGTGATGACACAAAATACTCAATACGACTATGATTACCTAATTATTGCCAGTGGTTCTCAGCCAAAGACACTGTTTGATCTCACGGGGATTGATAACGCCACCACCTTCCGCAGTGCGGATGATAGCTTTAAAATAGCGCGGAATCTGCAAGACAGAAACATGGTGATTGTCGGTGCAGGGGCGATTGGTTTAGAGCTATTAGACACCTTAATGCGTCTGTCTGCGCCGAAACACATCTATATGATTGTCTGGGACGACACGCTGTATTCCACCGATTTAGACCCTTCCAGTATCGCGCTGATCAAAAAGACCTTTGAAACCG
>NW_014594624.1:0-659 GCF_000485595.1 Priapulus caudatus | reverse complement strand
TTTCTATTACATCGTTCTATTACATTGTTCTATATCATTCTTTATGTAAAAATGAGCATCTTCTAAACGACTAAGAGATGCGTCATGACCATCAAATGGGATAAAGCTTTATTACTCCTTATATCACTTGTACTACTAGCTGGCTGTAGCAGCAATGACGATAACAGCAATGAAGTACAAACCAATCAAGATACGTTAACGGCTCCTCCCTCTAATGGCATCGTCTTATCTTCTGCTGGAATTGGCTCTATCAACGCCACAACAGACTTTAACATCCACCTCATCACACAAGCTTTTCACGATTTAAATGTATTTCAACAAACCAGTTTTCAAGAAGGTGAGGCTTATCCCGTGATACGCGTTGCAAAAGGCGCTAAAACGCTCCTAAGCATCAACCCAACGGCAGATCAGAAAAATATTTACTCAGTTGTAGTGGAGGACAATTTAATTCATAACACCCTTGGTCACCGTCTAAGTACTAAATTCAGCAATATATACACCTATGGACAAGTAGAGAAATGCATGGCTGGAGGCGAAGAAATTTCAGGAAAAACAATTTGTTACGCCCCAAAAATGCGTAAAATTTTATATGTTTTCACTGGTAAATGGGATGGGGCTGATAGCGAGATTCCACCAGAGGACGTCCTTGCAACGTGGAC
>NW_014594623.1:0-659 GCF_000485595.1 Priapulus caudatus | reverse complement strand
TAGATAGATAGATAGATAGATAGATAGATAGATAGATAGATAGATAGATAGATAGATAGATAGATAGATAGATAGATAGATAGATAAATAGATAGATAGATCAATAGATAGATAGATCGATGAATGGATTGATGGATGGATAGATAGATAGATAGATAGATCGATGAATGGATTGATGGATGGATAGATAGATAGATAGATAGATAGATAGATAGATAGATAGATAGATAGAGCAAGACGATAATGTTCTGCACCCACCGAAGATTACTGCGTTATACAACGTAGACCCTTTACATTTACGACAATATCGCAAAAAAAACCTAACAGCAACCGTGATCATTGTTTGACATGTTTTCCACGAAGGTTTACGCCAGAGAAATAGTATAGGTAAACTATATTATATTTCAATGGGTTACGCACCTCCTCTAAGGAGTTGTACTTTTCCAAAAAGAAGCGTCTGTCACCTGCAGATTTGGCCTGTCCGCTGCCGCTCAGCTGATCCTTGATTGCCCTGTGCATCGTAGGCTCGTATATAATACTCGCAAATATAACATTTCCCGTAATATAAATATTATACATACTTTCATATAATAAATATGTGTGTGTGTGTGTGTGTGTCTCTCTCTCTCTCTCTCTCTCTCTCTCTCTCTCTCTCTCTC
>NW_014594622.1:0-659 GCF_000485595.1 Priapulus caudatus | reverse complement strand
ACCGTATTACTCTGTTTTTATTACTACCGTAGTAGGTACGGTAGTAATAAAAACAGATACTCTGTTTTTATTACTCTCTGTTTTTATTACTACCGTACTACTCTGTTTTTACTGTTTTACATTCATTGTGAATCGTGATTTAATTGATCGTGGGACAACGAGAAGCACATAACGTGCGGTGCCCTGTAGATAAAGTGGACTCAGGTGGTATGTACGTACATATATTTACCGTATATCGTATACCGTATATCGTAATCATCTACAGACCCTGCAGTTCGTCAAATCTACTCGCACTTGCAACTCACGCTGTCTTACGCGATCAAAGCCAAATCGACAACTTATAACACATCCCTGTCGATCTATTCGATGGCGCGGCCCCCTTCCTAGATAAAATACTGGCTAATTTCAACTTGCATGAGAAAGACTCTTTAAATTGCGGCTTGCATAATATCTTGAGAACACGATGTGGCAACAACACGCATGCGGCCGTGCGCTGTATGAGAATCAGTGGATAGTCATTGTTGTGTATCATAATAATAAAAACAGAGTAGTACGGTAGTAATAAAAACAGAGTAGTACGGTAGTAATAAAAACAGTAGTAGTACCCCTGGCGGAGGTAATTAAATCACGATTCACAATAAATGTGACAAGTTAATACA
>NW_014594621.1:0-659 GCF_000485595.1 Priapulus caudatus | reverse complement strand
GTCGAGCACCCCACTGAAACGTTCACCTTAATGGTTGAGCGGGAGGGTGACATAGTCAAGTCTATGGAGCTATTGTCAGCGAGTGATGTCGACCCGTCAGTGTGTGAATCGATAAAGCTCAACGCAGAAGAAGTCGGCCAGAGAATTCAGGGCGCTATCGTCGCATTTCAATTTTACGACAGGCTTACTCAGCGTCTGTCTCATGTTGGCAGCAGTATGGAAGCGTTAAGCGGCTTACTGGAAGACGATGAACGTTTGCACGAAGCCGGTCAGTGGGAAAACTTACAATCAGAGATTAAATCAAAATACAGTATGCGTGAAGAACACGAGTTGTTCGATGTAGTCATGGCTGGCGGAGGCGTCCGTGAAGCTATCCGCCAATTTAACGAGGCCAAAAAGGATGTTGCAGATAACGATTTTGAATTGTTCTAACGATGAGTGAGGGCAAAGAGTTTGAATTCACTCGAAATGATTTCGATTTTTTACGCGAGATTGTTACCAGGACCACCGGTATAGTCGCACCAGATGACAAGTATACGATGTATTACTCGCGCCTGGCTCGTCGTTTGCGCACTCTGGGCCTCGTTGATTTCGCTGCCTATAGGCAGTTTCTGAAAACAAATCAGGAAACTGAAATCATCGAACTGGTCAATGCGGTT
>NW_014594620.1:0-659 GCF_000485595.1 Priapulus caudatus | reverse complement strand
TATTTTTTCAGCTAATGTCCAAAGAAAATTTGGCAGACGTGCAAAAACGGCATGAATCTTAAAAATAAGCACATATTAGTAGTTCTTGTTGTTATATTGTTATTGTTAATATTTTTAATTTTGAACCTCGGACTGCGGACTCCCTCATTTTGCTGGAATATATGGAATATATTTGCTGGAATATATATTTGCGGATATATATTTTTATATATATATTTATATTTATATTTATATTTATATTTATATTTATATTTATATTTATATTTATATTTATATTTATATTTATATTTATATTTATATTTATATATATATTTATATTTATATTTGTCTTTATATTTATATTTATATTTATATTTACATTTATATATATGGGGTAACTTCGAGCTACCTTACGTTGGTATAAGATATATACTATTGTTTGACTACTATTCATTACTGTAATACACCTATACCAGCTGTCTGTATACAAACATCATCCAGCAACCCTCGTCTCTCTCTCCCTATGGCAGGTACACACACGCACGCACGCACGCACGCACGCACGCACGCACGCACACACACTCACGCACGCACGCACGCACACACACTCACGCACGCACGCACGCACGCACGCACTCACACGCATGCACGCACGCACGCACGCACGCACACTCACGCAC
>NW_014594619.1:0-659 GCF_000485595.1 Priapulus caudatus | reverse complement strand
CGAACAGCGCGAACCACATTATCAAAATTTAATAATGGCTCCCCCATGCCCATCATCACTACATTAGTGATTTTTCGACCTGGTTTTTTCTCGTCTTCTAGCAATTGTGCTGCTAGCCAAACCTGAGAGATAATTTCTGATGCTGTCAGATTACGATTAAAACCTTGGCGACCTGTCGAACAAAAACTGCAATCTAGGGCACAACCAACTTGAGACGAGACACACAAAGTACCGCGATCATCTTCTGGAATGAACACTGTTTCGATACGATTGCCATCAGGTAATTCCAGCAACCACTTACGCGTACCGTCTGTTGATAAAAGATCTTCCGACACTTCAATACTTTGAACGCATGCGGTTTCTGCTAAGCGATTTCGTAGATCTTTGGAAAGGTTGTTCATTTCCATAAAGTCGGTAACGCCCATTTGATGAATCCACTTCATCACCTGCGTAGCGCGGAATTTCTTTTCACCAATACCTTCAAAAAATTCTTCGAGAGCAAGACGATCCATACCCATTAAATTAGCTATTTGCTTATCGAAAGAAACATTCGTCGTAGTTTGCGCGACTGGGGACTCTACTTGTGGAGGGACTTCACTCATTGATGGAAATGCTCGTAAATGGCTTAACTTAAAAGATATATCAGGAAATCTTACATG
>NW_014594618.1:0-659 GCF_000485595.1 Priapulus caudatus | reverse complement strand
GAGAGGAGATTGAGGAGGAGGGGGAGCGGGGAGGAAGAGGAGGGAGAGGAAATTGAGGAGGAGAAGGAGGAAAGGAAGGGAGAGGAGATTGAGGAGGAGAAAGAGGAAGAGGAGGAGTAGGAGGAGGGTGAGGACGGGGTTTCTTTGTGGGGGTAGATCTCAGCATGTGCTGGCCACAAGGGTTTCTTTGGCGCAGGCATGAAGAATAGAAGGAGTAAGAAGAGGAGGAGGAGAAGGAGGAGGGTGAGGACGGGGTTTCTTTGTGGGGGTAGATCTCAGCATGTGCTGGCCACGAAGGTTTCTTTCGTGCAGGCATGCGGAACAGAAGGAGCAAGAGGAGGAGGAGGAGAAGAAGGAGGAGGTTTCTTTGTGGGGGTAGATGGTAGCATGTGCTGGACACGACGGTTTCGTACGTGCTCGCCTGTACGTCGTAATCTACGTGCGAACCACTCGGGAGTGTTTATCTGTCGGAAGCACCCTGGATGGAGCAGATGTTGAGGCTGGCCTGCATGCCCTCGCCACGAGACAAGCCCCTCATGTGTCCCTCTCTCTCTCTCTCACATACGCACGCACGCACGCACGCACGCACGCACGCACGCACGCACGCACGCACGCACACACACACACACACACTATAATAATGTCTCTCTCTCTCTCTC
>NW_014594617.1:0-659 GCF_000485595.1 Priapulus caudatus | reverse complement strand
CTGCTTGACGTCCTCTTCTTCTGCATCTCCATCTTCGAGTACAAGGTTTGTCATCTTTTATTTTTATTGTGACGTCTGTGGCGTTATCGTTAATTTTTGTTTACATGGTTGCATTGCAGGGTCGTGCGGTACACGTGTGTGCGTGGGTAACTTATCGTTGCTGCATTGCAGGGTCGCACATAATTTAAATTATTTTATAATATAATCTACATGTTACATGTTAGATTCTCAAGTGTTTACATGGTTGCATTGCAGGGTCGTGCGGTACACGTGTGTAATGTAGCGTATCGTTACTGCGTTGCAGGGTCGCACGTCATTTTATTACAACATAATGTACGTTTTGGCAGCTGCGTCCTAAAGTGTTTACATGGACATGTTTACATTGCAGGGCCGCGCAGTGGTACGGAAGCAGAGTCAGCAGGTCTTGCGTAAGACGACCGACATCAAGTCGAAGCTGGAGGATGCTATCCTCGGCACTGGAAGCGCCCGCAGCGAGATGATGATGCGTCGCCGCGGTAACACAGCTCAGCTGCTCGCTGCCGCTGGTATGCATGCGCCGCATGGCTTACGCCTCTCTTGCTAGCTAGAGTATCGTGAGATAGGGCGAGAGAGAGAGGAGGAAGGGAGAGAGAGTGTGTGAGAGAGAGAGAGAGAGAGAG
>NW_014594616.1:0-659 GCF_000485595.1 Priapulus caudatus | reverse complement strand
TATATATATATATATATATATATATATATATATATATATGATTATCAGTGTTTCTTGAGAATGTGGAGATGGACTCAGAACTGAGTGCATGTGAACAGGTGGTCTCTCCCGATATAATTAATTATATCACCAATTTATTATCATATGCGAAGACCAATAAGAACATCTGTGTGTAAGTCCATATAGCTGCTGAAAACTGTACCACTGATCTGTATATAAGTGGGGTGTACCTATAGACAACTAGCATATGCAATTGACGTTGTTTTCTAAGGGCAGATGTTTGTAGCACAATTTGAACCCTCATAATGTTTGATCCTATATCAGAAATACATCACTTTCGTTTTCAGTCATATTGACAAGAAGACGCAGTGGACTCATCCAAGGACAGGCAAGAAGAAAAAGGTTTCAGGAGGTGTGCATTTAAAGGGACAGTATCCTCTAGGATTTTACTGCATACAACTGTACTTACTGTATAACAAATCGTCTTACCCACATGTATTTGTTCACCAGATAACTTAATTACATTATTTACACATCAACGCCTACGAAAATTTGAACGGCGCCAGACACCAGCGACCGTTGCTGCCACCCTGAAAAAGTTGAGTATTTGCATTTTTATTTGCAGGTAAATGACGAGGGCTAATCACAAAAGTGCAATT
>NW_014594615.1:0-659 GCF_000485595.1 Priapulus caudatus | reverse complement strand
TCACACACAACGCTATCATATTATACATCAATATAATTTCACACGGTATGAATCTACGTGAGTTTAAATGAATTTTACTCATGACAATCATCTAACAATAGTTCGGATGGCTCGCACGCCGATGCTCATGCTCTTGCATAATCTACATCGTTAATTCAACCTCATTTGCATATAGCACCCCGTAATAATAGCAGAGTTTGCATACAGAGTAATACGAAAGAACTACTATAGGGCTACTGTAAGGTTCTCGCATGTACGCGTATTATATTACATTCATGTTCTTTCGATTTTGGAATATGTGTCGTGGATGGATGGATCACTGGTGGGGGATGTTGGGTGTTCTGCTGGTATAGTGAGTCACGAGGGCAATCACGCACGCACGCACGCACGCACGCACGCCCGCACGCACGCCCGCACGCACATGGTGCAGGCGGACCAAAGAGAGTGCTAGAAATAGCTAGAAAGGATATAGAGTTGGCTAGGTGGCTGCAGGAGCAACAGCAGTATCAGCAGCAGCAGTAGCAGCAGCATCATCAGCACCACCACTACCAGCAGTAGCAGCAGCAGCAGCAGCAGCAGCATCATCATCAGCACCACACCAGCAGCAGCAGCAGCAGCAGCAGCAGCAGCAGCACCACCACCACCCCCACCACCACCAG
>NW_014594614.1:0-659 GCF_000485595.1 Priapulus caudatus | reverse complement strand
CTCTCTCTCTCTCTCTCTCTCTCTCTCTCTCTCTCTCTCTCTCTCTCTCTCTCTCTCTCTCTCTCTCTCTCTCTCTCTCTCTCTATCTCTCTCTCTCTCTCTCTCAGACGGATATACGTCGGTTATGGGCGCTGTGTATGTTCCAAGCTTCTTGACGAACTATAGGCAAACTATGTTCACGTTGGTATGATCATCCTATAAATTTCAGCGCGGGTTTAAATGTCATTACCCCCTCGCGGGAAGATGGAGAGCAGGTAACTGGTTATTTGTGCTCGCAAGTAATATCACCAGAATACAATATCCATACTTTAGAAATGTTCGTGGTATTGTTGATCTATTACAGCCAGAATCATGTTCGATTATCGTGTCTACATATCGCAGCATCACCTAATAGAGTAGATATATGGCACATACACCAACACACGCACGCACGCACCCCACTACACACAGACACACAGATAGGACACACACACATGCACACACGACACAACACACACACGCGCGCGGCGCGCCACAACACACACACACACCGACACACACACCACACAACACACACACTACCGGGCGCACACACACGCAACATCACACACACCACACGACACACCACACACACACACACACACACTGCACACACGACACACAGCACACACTACCAACAC
>NW_014594613.1:0-660 GCF_000485595.1 Priapulus caudatus | reverse complement strand
GTCTCTCTCTCGCGCGCTCTCTCGCTTCACTCTCCCCTCTATCTCTCTCTCTCTCTCTCTCTCTCTCTCTCTCTTCCTCCCCCTCTCTCACCACTTGAACGCAAACGCCAATTGCCGAACGAAAGTGGACAGTTTAAAATTCACGGCGGCTGACGCTTCATACTGCGCACACAGCCGACCTAACACCTTCTAGTGCCAATGAGTGATGGCGCTGGTGTTGCAGCAGCAGACGAACGATTCTGATTGGTGGTGGAGAGCGGGAGAGCACACCTACATAACGGACAGCCACGGTCACACATGCGCTCACAAGCACACGCGCAAGACAAATGCACGGGAGCAAGGAGAAACGGATATTTATATACATAGCGGAATAGGAATCAAAAATAAGTTCTGTGTATATAAATAAATAATATAAATAAACAAATAAATATCTATATATATATAATATAAATATATATATATATATATAAATAATATAAATATATATACATATATATGTGTATATATGTTGATATAGTAGTAAATGTTACTGAACAAAGAAATGTATTCCATATAGCCATGGATCATGCATTAATCTTAAGCATGAAATTAAATAGAAATGACAGCAAGCAGACGGAGAGTGAAGGCTATATATATAGTATAGGCTTATTTAATATATAC
>NW_014594612.1:0-660 GCF_000485595.1 Priapulus caudatus | reverse complement strand
CCCTGCAGAGACAGCGACGTGCGGGGCAGTCTACCCCATCTACTATAAAGCTACACACACCACCTTCCCTGCAGAGACAGCAACGTGCGGGGCAGTCTACCCCACCTACTGTGAAGCTACACACACCAACTTCGCTGCAGAGACAGCGACGTGCGGGGCAGTCTACCCCATCTACTATAAAGCTACCCAGCACCCACTACCCTGCAGAGACAACGACGTGCGGTTCAGTGTACCCCATCTACTATAAAGCTATCCAGCAGCCACCACCCTCCCTCCCCCCTGCGGACAGACACAGGGAACCTGAGACTGCATAGGAGAGCAGTGCAGGCAGCATGTGGCACAGTGCGGCAATGCTGTGTATGTTGCTGTGGCTAAGCTTCAGTCAGCTGACGCTGATGTTAAGCTTTCGGGAGAAAGGTTTCGCTGAAATCGATGTCAACACGCTCAACGACGACGGTAAGCACGTGCGGTGGCAGTCTAACGCCGTAGACTGCTCCTCCGTCCGTGTCACTGTAGTCTAACTCTCTCGGTGTATCTTCCCCTCTTACTCCTCCCTATCTCTATCTCTCGCTCTGTGTGTGTGTCTCCCCTCTCTCCTTCCTCCCCCTCTCACTCCCTCTGTCTCCTCCCTCCTTCTCGCTCCCTCTTCTCTCCTCCTCC
>NW_014594611.1:0-660 GCF_000485595.1 Priapulus caudatus | reverse complement strand
ATACCTAGGACATTGCTCTAACATACAGTGAGGTAGCGCCCCCCCATACCTAGGACATTGCACTAACATCGCTACCTCACTGCCCCCCATTCCTACGACGATGCACTAACATTGCTACACCACCACCACATGTACCTGCTACGAGGCACTAACATCGCGACATCACTGCTGCCATACCTGCTACGTTGCAGCGACGGGAGATCTCCCACATGACGAGCGCAAACGCGTAGACGTCGAGTCCGCGGAACGACTCAAAGTGGCTGAAGTTGACAGTCTCCTCAAGCAGCTCCGGCGCCATGTAGCGCTTCGTGCCCACCTTCGGGTTGTTGCCGATGTCGATGCGGCCCGTCGTCTCCGTGTGCATGACGGCCAGCCCCAGGTCGGCGATGCAGCACTGCATACCCTGCACGATACATGTGTGACACTCTAATGTTATTACGTGGCACGATACATGTGTGACACTCTGGTGTTATTCTGTGGCACGATACATGTGTGACACTCCTGTGTTATTACGTGGCACGATACACGTGTGTGACACTCCTGTGTTATTACGTGGCACGACAAAGGTATGTGACACTCCTGTGATATTACGTGGCACGACGCAGGTATGTGACACTCCTGTGTTATTACGTGGCACGACGCAGGTATGTGACACTCCTG
>NW_014594609.1:0-660 GCF_000485595.1 Priapulus caudatus | reverse complement strand
GGAGCGTTAGCCCGCTGCAGACGAGTGCCAGTGTCACTGAGTGTGTCTTGGCTTTAGCTTTACACGGAGTCTACAGACAGTCTAATTAAACTGAATTGAAGCTATCCTCAAGTACTGAAATACTACTTCTATTATTTTCACACACATTTGGTTTAACTCTAAAGTAATATAAAGAAGACAGGCTGTTGAATACTTACAGAAATCTCCCAATTTTGTCTGTTGTACGTATTTGCACTTTTAGAAACCGCCATCTTGAACTGATGTTGTTGATCTCGATTGTCCGATCCCACAACACCCTTGCACAAAAACAAGTGCACAGAGAAGTCTCTTGTCAAATTAGAAAAGTTTTTACATTTACGATTGTCGAATCACGAGCAGGATAACGTCGCGTAGCACAGTTATTCAAAGACATGGCGGGCACTGCGCAGGCTGCGAAAAATTCAATTACATTGAAAGGATCAGCAGAAATTGTTGCTGAATTCTTTAGTAAGGCCGTTAACTTTATAAAAACGATTCCACTTGTATGAAAATTGCACAATCGTTGCTTGTTCATTATGCTATGCGTTGTCTTTGACTTTGATTAATAGACTGCAGTAAACTGACTTACTGAGTAATAACTAATGAGTAATGTCATGATTAGTTAAAGCTCACAATGCGTAT
>NW_014594608.1:0-660 GCF_000485595.1 Priapulus caudatus | reverse complement strand
GCGACACTCATAACTATACTTGCGATGCACTGATTATCTCAACGGGCGCAACCGCCATGTATCTCGGCCTAGAATCAGAAGAAAAATTCAAAGGACGCGGTGTTTCTGCCTGTGCAACATGTGACGGATTCTTTTACCGCAATCAAAAAGTCGCCGTTATTGGTGGTGGTAATACGGCAGTTGAAGAAGCCTTATATCTTTCCAATATCGCCGAAGAAGTAATTTTAGTGCATCGTCGTGACTCACTGCGTTCAGAGAAAATCTTGCAGGATCACATTATGGAAAAAGCCAGCAACGGTAATATTACGTTGATGTGGGATAGCGTCTTGGAAGAAGTTTTAGGTGACACTTCTGGCGTAACGGGTATGCGAATCAAAAATGTAAAATCTGAAACAACACAAGATATTGATGTACACGGCATCTTCATCGCTATTGGCCATCGCCCTAACACTGACATTTTCAAAGACCAGTTAGAAATGAAAAATGGCTATATCAGCGTCAATAGCGGCACCTCTGGAAATGCAACACAAACGAGCATTGAAGGTATTTATGCTGCGGGAGATGTCATGGATCACATCTATCGTCAAGCCATCACCTCCGCTGGCACGGGCTGCATGGCTGCGCTGGATGCAGAAAAGTATCTAGATCAATTAGCTGAGA
>NW_014594607.1:0-660 GCF_000485595.1 Priapulus caudatus | reverse complement strand
TGGTCATCGACAACACCACACTTGCTTCTGCGGCATCTCCAGCGGTAATCACACACTGATCATCATTAATGGCAATCTGCCAGCTGCCCTCGTCGGCAATGTCGTATTGGAAAATATGTTCCATACCCGCGGCTGCCGAAGGATCAAAACGGGACTGCATGGTTGCTAATAAAGTATTTACATCACTCATTGGGTTCACCTTTTATGTTCAGAATAAAATAATATCCGTTAAAACGCAAAATTCGCCTCATCCAAGCTCATCAAATTATCCGCTCCCGACTGCATGGTTTCTACCAAGGCTCTGGTACGCGGTAATAAACGCTGATAATAGAATCGCGCCGTTATCAGCTTAGATTGATAAAAGGCTGCGTCACTATGACCTTGCTCATCGCCTTGCTGTAATTCACTTTGTGCAGTTTTCGCCATTCTTGCCCAGAGATAGGCCAAACTAACATAACCAGAATACATCAGATAGTCCACCGAGGCCGCTCCGACTTCATCGCGGTTTTGCATCGATTTCATACCAATGCTCAGAGTAATTTCGCCCCATTCTTTATTCATTTTTGCTAAGGGTTCGATAAACTCGCGCAGTGCCGCATCATCGGTGTTTTCTTTACAAAACAGGTGAATGATTTTAGTGAATTGTTTTAAAGATTCACC
>NW_014594606.1:0-660 GCF_000485595.1 Priapulus caudatus | reverse complement strand
TCCTCTCTCTCTCTCTCTCTCTCTCTCTCTCTCTCTCTCTCTCTCTCTCTCTCTCTCTCTCTCTCTCCTCTCTCTCTCTCTCTCTCTCTCTCTCTCTCTCTCTCTCTCTCTCTCTCTCTCTCTCTCTCTCTCTCTCTCTCTCTCTACGTAACGTATAGCATTCATCTGATGACGAGCAGAGGTTGCGGTTGTGACGGAATTACTGTAATTGGATAGCGCAGTGCGCGATCACCGGTCCTGCACATACGACAGCGTCAACGTCATCGTCAGCGTCAGTGTCAGCGTCAGTGTCAGCGTCAGTGTCAGCGTCAGTGTCAGCGTCAACGTCATCGTCAGCGTCAGTGTCAGCGTCAGCCTTAACGTTAGAGTTGCGTTAGCGTTAGTGGCGGTGTCAGCGTCATCGTCGGTGTCAGCGTCATCGTCAGTGTCAACGTCGGTGGCCGAGAAACGTCGGTAACGTCGGTGTGTTTCCGCAAGTAAGATAACGTACGTATATATAACACGTGTGTGTGCGCGCGCTCTCTTTCTCTCTTTTTTCTCTCTCTCTATCTTTTATTTCGCCTTAATCCCACAAGTATATATATATACACACACACACACACACACACACACACACACACACACACACACACACACACACACACACACACACACACACAC
>NW_014594605.1:0-660 GCF_000485595.1 Priapulus caudatus | reverse complement strand
GAGAGAGAGAGAGAGAGAGAGAGAGAGAGAGAGAGAGAGAGAGAGAGAGAGAGAGAGAGAGAGAGAGAGAGAGAGAGAGAGAGAGGAGAGAGAGAGAGAGAGAAGGAGAGGCGGTGAGGGAGAGAAATGTAGAGAGAGTGGTCGGGAGAGATTGTGGGAAAGGGAGGGAGAAGGGAGAAAGGGTAGAACGAAAAATAAATGAGGGAGAGAGCGGAGAGAGAAAGTGTGAAAGAGGAAGAGAGAGAACGAGAGAAAGAGAGAGCCTCTGGAGCGAGAAGTGCGGTGCGCGAGCGCGCGCACACGCACGCACGCATAAACCCACGTACGTAACACTGTAGGTGCGTATAGTTTGGGCGCTGTGGTCGGCTGGCCACACGCACACGCGCGCGCACACACACACACGCACCCCTCCCCCACCACACACGCACGCACCACCCCCACCACCACGCACGCACGCACACACACGCACGCACGCACAGTGCGCGCGGGGCCACGGCGGCGTGAGCGAGGGTTGACCACTTGCCGCTTGCTAGTGGCCTTCACAGCAGCGCGGCCCCACATCGGCTCTATTTTTGGATTTTTGGTGGAACGCGGCCGCGAGGGAGTGAAGGAGAGAGGGAGAGAGACAGAAGAGAGGAGAAAGGGAGAAGGGATCAGGAT
>NW_014594604.1:0-660 GCF_000485595.1 Priapulus caudatus | reverse complement strand
TCTCTCTCTCTCGTCGTCTCTCTCTCTCTCTCTCTCTCTCTCTCTCTCTCTCTCTCTCTCTCTCTCTCTCCGTCTCTCTCTCTCTCTCTCTTTCTCTCTCTCTCTCTTTCTTTCTTTCGTTTTCTATCGTCGTCTATGTAATTGGCTTGCTAGCTTCTACTTTTCTCTCCTCCTTCTCTCCCATAGTATGGATAGCAGCGTGCCCTCCCTTCCTTCTCGTCGCGCGCCTCTCTCCGCTGCAGATGCTGCTGTCTGTAACTCTCTCATTCCGGCACTGCCTCGCACGACAGAACGCGCTCGTAAAAACGTGATCCGGAATTTACGTACAACCAAGAAGAATCTGCGGTGAGGAGGATGTTAGGCGGTTGCTACAGGCAACCACTAAACAGCAGCATCCGAGCGGAGCGCGTCTGCCTATCAACCACGCATAGTGACGTCACCACTGCCACTGCTCACGTTTTTTTTCTATTTTTCAGCCTCTAACAGCAACTACTAGTCTAAAGTTACTCGTTATATCTGTCATCAATCAGCCGATCAAATGAAATCGTTCATGTTTGTATGAGATAGAGTACGAGTACGCGGATATATATATTTATATATCAAGAGCTCATAATAGAGATTATCTAGAGATCTCTATTATGAGCTCTTGATTAGATATAT
>NW_014594602.1:0-660 GCF_000485595.1 Priapulus caudatus | reverse complement strand
CTCTCTCTCTCTCTCTCTCTCTCTCTCTCTCTCTCTCTCTCTCTCTCTCTCACGCACCCCTCCCCTTCCACCTCGCACACGAGCAAACAATGCTAGCACTGGCAGCCGGCGACGTCGGCCGTAAGATGCAGCAGCAGTACCGCAGGACTAGGCAGTAAGTTACGCAGTGCGCGACAGAGAGGACTTGATCTACGCGCGGAGCTACCCGCGGCAGTCTCTATGCCTTAGACACGTTAATGACGTTAATGACGTTAATGACGTTTACCACGTAGCCGCGACTCGCGGCGGTATGTCGCGGTGTTTCAAACGCTGTTCGAAAACGCGATTTCACTTTGAAAGGGGGATCGGTCTTGATGCTATCATGACGCAGGAGCAATGCCGCGTGGATCGTGGAGAGCAGACGAGAGGGAGAGGGAGAGAGCATGAAAGAGAGAGAGAGCGAGAAAGGGAGAATGAAAAGAGAAAGAAAGAGAGGTAGTGATGTGATAGAGAGAAATAGACAGAGATAGAGGGGGAGAAAGACAGAGATAGAGAGGGTAATAAAGACAGAGAGAGAGAGAGAGAGAGAGAGAGAGAGAGAGAGAGAGAGAGAGAGAGAGAGAGAGAGAGAGAGAGAGAGAGAGAGAGAGAGAGAGAGAGAGAGAGAGAGAGAGAGAGAGA
>NW_014594601.1:0-660 GCF_000485595.1 Priapulus caudatus | reverse complement strand
GTCAAAATTGATGAGATCACCTAATCCACTGGTGGTTTGCAACCAACCGTGTGTGGCTAATTCACTGGCCGGGGCTGCCATGCGACCAATGATGTTACCAAGGGCTGCGCCAAGCTGTCGCTGGTTAAATCCCAGCTCTTTAAGCTTGTCATCCAGTGTCAATTGCTTAACAGCATGCAATGCCAGGTGCTCAATACCCACACGACGAGGGCGAACCAGCTCTACACTACCTATATCGACGGCCTCAAACTTAATACTGTCATCAATAACGGTACTGCGGGAAGCGATAATTTGAGCGGTATAGCGCTGTGCCATCGCTTCAAGATCCGCATCCAGTTCAATGCTCAGAAAGGAATTTTGCCCTGTCAGTAATTGATTAATACGACTTGATAAGGATTGCCATTGCGTTTGAGGGACATCAAAAAAGCGCCCGAGATTGATCAGTGTGCGCTGTTTTACCTTGCCGTTAACCCGCTCAGTTTCGACCAGCCGAAAAGATTTATAGGCTTCGCCAGATTGAGTGGTTTTGATGGTGGTGCATCGAATAAACATGGCGCAATCATTTCATAAATACCATGATTATTTTAGTAAATAATTCACATTATACGCATTTTATGGCACTATACTTCAAATTGAAAATTATAAGTCATTGTATTCATT
>NW_014594600.1:0-660 GCF_000485595.1 Priapulus caudatus | reverse complement strand
GTTATACGTTTTTCTCATTTATTTTAGCTTATTTGATTTGTTCTTACTGCAGTCTAACAAACCTGTTCATTACTCGATGCTACTGTCTCTATCTACCCTGGTTACATAGGATATTACCAGTTGTAGTAATACTGTAATAACAATTTATCTGTGCAATATGTATAGCCAACAGGTGTGTTGTTCGTTTTTCAGGCCGGTCGACAAGAGGCAGCCTCACAGCTTGTGTGAACAACAAATGCGAGTGGCGCCGCCACAGTGGGTCGAGGTCCCCCACGGCTCTGAGATCCCTTTCTCCTTCGATAGCATCGGCAAGCTTCGACATAGGGTGAGGCAACCATATTATGTATAGTGGAGTTGTGGGTGGAGCAAGCATACCTGCAGGCGGGGCAGGATGTATATGTGTTCATGTGCGCCTATCGTCGGCTGACACACATGTTCTGGAATGTTCTGTAGGAAACGCATGAGCAGCGTCATCATCAGATTATTGTTGCCGTTGAGGGCTGGAGCCAGATGTCACCGGTGACCGTCGACAAGGTCGGAATTTATTGGAGACATGCCGAGCCGGAGCTTTCCACGACCGTGGTCAGTGTGATTGTTCACCAACGTATATATTTATATATATATATATATATATATATATATATACTATATACTAAATAA
>NW_014594599.1:0-660 GCF_000485595.1 Priapulus caudatus | reverse complement strand
CAAAGGAGGATTTTGTCCTGCTTTCGGGCACTAAGGTTCGGGAAATGCTTGGCGAGGGCATCGCGCCGCCGAAAGAGTTTTCGCGTCCGGAAGTCGCGGAGATTCTGATCAATTATTATCGATCACTAAACCAATAAAAAAATGCCTACAGGGCATCAAAAGAGCGGGCTATGCGATACAATACACCCTCAATTGATAGTGTATTTCCTGTGATTCTGCGATATGAATAAAGCGGCACTAAACGATACTCCCTTAACGCTGGACAACCTTAAAGCACTGGTTGCGAATGACATGCAACGGGTTAATCAGGTCATTACTGATAACCTCGCCTCGCATGTCGTACTGATCAATCAGCTCAGTCAGCATATTATTCTCAGCGGTGGTAAACGCCTGCGCCCGATGCTAGTTTTACTGACCGCAAAGTGTTGTGATTACGCGGGCGAAGATGATGCTTTGCTTGCTGCGGTGATCGAATTCATCCACACCGCCACGCTGCTTCACGATGATGTCGTAGACGACTCCAAGATGCGTCGAGGCCAGGAAACTGCGAGTAATATCTGGGGCAACGAAGCCGCCGTACTGGTGGGTGACTACCTCTATTCGCGTGCCTTTCAAATGATGGTGCGGGCGCAGTCAATGCGTATCATGGGTTTGCTATCT
>NW_014594598.1:0-660 GCF_000485595.1 Priapulus caudatus | reverse complement strand
TACATGCGACGTACATGCGACGTACATGCGACGTACATGCGACGTACACGCGACGTACACGCGACGTACACGCGACGTACACGCGACGTACACGCGACGTACACGCGACGTACACGCGACGTACACGCGACGTACACGCGACGTACACGCGACGTACACGCGACGTACACGCGACGTACCGTCACATGTACGTCACATGTACGTCACATGTACGTCACATGTACGTCACATGTACGTCACGTGTACGTCACGTGTACGTCGCGTGTACGTCGCGTGTGACGTACACGTGACGTACACGTGACGTACACGTGACGTACACGTGACGTACACGCGACGTACACGCGACGTACACGCGACGTACACGCGACGTACACGCGACGTACACGCGACGTACATGCGACGTACATGTGACGTACACGTGACGTACACGTGACGTACACGTGATGTACACGTGACGTACATGTGATGTACACGCGACGTACACGCGACGTACATGCGACGTACATGTGACGTACACGTGACGTACACGTGACGTACACGTGATGTACACGTGACGTACACGTGACGTACACGCGACGTACACGTGATGTACACGTGACGTACATGTGATGTACACGCGACGTACACGCGACGTACACGCGACGTACATGCGACGTACAT
>NW_014594597.1:0-660 GCF_000485595.1 Priapulus caudatus | reverse complement strand
ACACAGACAGACACACAGACAAACAAATAAACAAACAAACAAACCGACAGACAAGCAGACAAAAAAGGAAAGAGCGCGAGAGAGAGCGCGAGAGAGAACGAACGAGATAGAAAGAGAGGGAATGAGGAGGGGGAGGAAGGGGAGGAGGAGGAGGAGGAGAGAGCGTTTCTTGAGGCATTAAAAGTGACCCAAAAAAAGATAAGATTGTGAAGCGAGACGGGGTCATTACGGAAGAGGACACAGTAATGGCTTCGCTTCCTCTAGCGATCATGTCCAGCTGCATGCTATCGCTTACGAGCCGCTTAGTCAGACTGCGTGCAATGTTTACTGCAGTCTAGAATGGATATTTTCTAAAAATGATTAAAAGGTCACGTTGACCTCCTTGGAAGCGGACACGGGGCAACGACTTTCGGTGAGCTTTTTCGCTATGTGCAGACAGTACGCGCATTATGAGTATGACGCTGGCAGTCGGCTCGAGCTTATTATCATTAATTAGAGTTCAAATCGATGAAGCAGCAAACAGAGAGGAGATTATTGCATGGAGGCAGTGCACTCTCCCCGAGCTGATCCATCCTGGGAGACTCAACACAAACGTGCGTGTAATACCAAACAGACGGGTCAGACGTTAGCAGCATCTCGCTCTCTCTATCTCTCTCTCTC
>NW_014594596.1:0-660 GCF_000485595.1 Priapulus caudatus | reverse complement strand
AGGAGGAGGTGGAGGAGGAGGAGGTGCAGGAGGAGGAGGAGGAGGAGGAAGAGGAGGCGAGGAGGAAGAGGAAGAGGAAGGAGAGGAGGATGAGGAGGATGAGGAGGGGAGCAGCGGCGGCATGCGTGGGTAGTCTGGTCTGTCATCGCCCGCGGTAATGCTTATCGCTAATAAATCACAGCCTCGCGCCGATAAAAAGCTCGCAGACGATTTCACTCCGATGCCGACACGAGGACAGCGAGCGGTGAGGGTGGCGGCGGTGATGATGATGATACTGATGGTGAGGGTAGCGGCGGTGATGATGGTGATGATGCTGATACTGATGGTGAGGGTGGCGGCGGTGATGATGGTGATGATGCTGATACTGATGGTAAGGGTGGCGGCGATGCTGATGATGATGATGATGGTGATGATGCTGATACTGATGGTGAGGGTGGCGGCGGTGATGATGGTGATGATGCTGATACTGATGGTGAGGGTGGCGGCGATGATGATGGTGATGATGATGATGATGATAATGATGGTGATGATGAATCGTCATTCCTTTTCTTAAGATCGCTTCTTAAGATTATCGCGATAGTGATGGCGGCGGCGGCGGCAGCGGCGACAGTAGTAGTGACGATGGAGAGAGCGTGATTGCGATGGAGAAGAAGAAGAATA
>NW_014594595.1:0-660 GCF_000485595.1 Priapulus caudatus | reverse complement strand
ACCCCTGAAAATCGCGGCATGATTAATAAAATTTACTACATGGTTAATGTTGAGGAAGCTGAGTAATGTCTACAAGTCCAATGCAATTAAATACGCTTTCGCCAGCACCAGGTAGCAAGAAGAATACAAAACGTGTGGGTCGTGGTATTGGTTCTGGCACAGGTAAAACTTGTGGCCGTGGTCATAAAGGCCAAAAGTCTCGTTCAGGTGGTTTCACGAAAGTTGGTTTTGAAGGTGGTCAAATGCCTTTGCAACGTCGTCTACCTAAAGTTGGCTTTAACTCACGTTCATTTAAAACGAGTGCAGAAGTTCGTTTAGATGAGCTGCTAAAAGTAACTGCCGATGTAATTGATTTACAAGCTTTAATCGCAGCAGATGTCGTGCCTTCGATTAGTAAAAAAGCAAAAGTTATCGATTCAGGTGAAATTACTAAAGCGGTAACACTTAAAGGAATTAAAGTGACACCAGGCGCACGTAAAGCAATTGAAGCTGCTGGTGGAAAAATAGAGGACGCTGAATAAAGAGCAACGCTCTTCAGTAACTTCATATGGCAGGTAACCCTAATTTCACAGAGTTAAAACAGCGTCTTTTATTTGTTGTAGGCGCATTGATTGTGTTTCGTATGGGAACGTTTATTCCTGTACCAGGTATCGATCCGAC
>NW_014594594.1:0-660 GCF_000485595.1 Priapulus caudatus | reverse complement strand
TGCGCCCAGCCCCATGATGGTAGCTGTTTTGACTGTGGGAATAAACAATAAGCCAGCCATCATGGCCTGGGTGTAGTCGAGATCTAATCCATTAATGTCCTTTAGCTTCATGTAACTTTGGTAGATTTTCCCATCAAAGCTTAGAATCCGAGCGGTCCTTGTTTCGTAAACATAAATTGGGCCGTGTTCATCTGTTGTCGATGAGATACAGATCCCATTGATATCCATGGTGTTTTTAATACCTCTTAAATACGGGTATGTAACTGGCAGGGCATTATAACGGAAAATAGGGTGAGGTCTTTCTTCTTGATTTTTTCTGGTTTCGTAAATGAAACAATCTAGCGTAAATAAAGAGAACTGGACTACTCCCCTTTAATCTGTCGCCTTAATCCCTCACTCACCAAATAACCATTCTTCATGATTATCTAACCATAACGGATATTTGAGCATGGCTTTGGAAAACAATTTGCTTTGCAGATGGTGATTTAACCAGTACTGTAAATGAGTGTACGGGCCCTTTAAAAACAGTTGTCGATTTACCCTGGAGAACTGTCGAATAAAAGGCAGTAATGCATAATCGAGTAAGCTGGGTGTCGAGCCCATTAAAAATTCATCTTGTGTCAGGCGATGTTCTAGCCTTTGAACAAAAGGTTCACACAA
>NW_014594593.1:0-660 GCF_000485595.1 Priapulus caudatus | reverse complement strand
ATTTTCCAGCTCCAGTTGAACCAACAAATAATAGTAGGCCTTCCTTTTTCATTACGAGGTCTTTTAAAACTTCAGGTAGTCCAAGCTTTCTTGGCGGGAGTATTTCCGAACGCACATAGCGAATTACCATCGACACCTCGCCGCGTTGGTGATAAGCATTAACGCGAAAACGCCCAACACCACGGATTGAAACGCCCTTATTCATTTCCTTGGTTTCTTTGAAGGCTATCCATTCATCGTCAGACATTAGATCTTTAGCAAGGGCGGCAATCATGCCAGGACCCATGATATTGTTGGTGATGTGTTTTAAGCCACCACTGATTTTAATAGAAGCTTTCGCACCGGTGGTTAAATAGAGATCAGAGGCCTCATATTTAACCATTGCATTGAGGTAACTTTTAATCTTCATATCAGGACTCTAAATCTTCGATAGTTTCTATCGACATTTTTTCGGTGCCTCGGAAGAAATTATTTTTATTGGCATGACGGCTGTTTAATTTTAGCTGTAGACGCAGTTCGTTGATAGAATCGGCATGACGCATACCTTCTTGCACATCAATAATTTCAGCATCAATCAGTCGGAACAGTGACTGATCAAAAGTACACATCCCTTGTTCGTTCGACTTTGACATCAGTTCTTTCATGCCTTGAACATCCCCC
>NW_014594592.1:0-660 GCF_000485595.1 Priapulus caudatus | reverse complement strand
TACTACCACGCACCTTATCGCGTTCTGATTGGATGATGAGGTGCGTGGTAGTCGTTCTGATTGGACGATGAGGTGCGTGGTAGTCGTTCTGATTGGATGATGAGGTGCGTGGTAGTCGTTCTGATTGGATGATGAGGTGCGTGGTACTGGTAGTTGTTCTGATTGGACGATAAGGTGCATGTTAGTCATTCTGATTGGATGACAAGGTGTGTCGTAGCCATACTGTTTTGATAATTAGGTGTGCCATAAGGTCGATTGATTGGATGGTGCATTGCAGTTGTTATAATTGCAATAAAAGGTGCATCATAGATTCTCTGGTTAGGTCCATCAGCCAAACGTGTCAATTTATATTTCCAGCGATGACTGTCGTACATGAAAGCAAACGCTCTTACGTGACTTTCACCGAGCGGTTTCCCTTAACTCGCCACGATTGAAATATCCGCAACGAGAAAACGCGGTTGCTTCCGTCGTCGCCACATGAGTACACGCGGCGGCGACCGGGCCGCGCCGTCCCTCCGCCGTCCCTCCGCCGTCCCTCCGCCGTCCCTCCGCCGTCCCTCCGCCGTCCCTCCGCCGTCCCTCCGCCGTCCCTCCGCCGTCCCTCCGCCGTCCCTCCGCCGTCCCTCCGCCGTCCCTCCGCCGTCCCTCCGCCGTCCCTCC
>NW_014594591.1:0-660 GCF_000485595.1 Priapulus caudatus | reverse complement strand
TGGGTTTTAAGACGGCTCCTAAAGATACTGGTCGACCAGCTTATCATCCTGCAACCATGCTAAAACTCTATGTTTACGGTTACCTTAACCGAATACAGTCAACTCGTCGCCTGGAACGAGAAGCAGGACGCAATATTGAGCTGATGTGGCTACTTGGTCGTTTGACCTGACTTCAAGACTATTTCTGATTTTCGTAAGGACAATACCAAAGCGATTCGTTTAGTCTGCCGTGATTTTGTCATGGTTTGCCGCAAACTGGATTTATTTAGCGACGCATTTGTTGCCATTGATGGCAGTAAGTTTAAAGCCGTAAACAATCGTGATCGAAACTTTACTCGCGCTAAACTAAAGCGCCGTCTGGAACAGATTGATGAGAGCATTGACCGGTATCTAGCTCAGATAACAAGTGTTGATCGACAGGAATCCGCTGTTGCAAAAAATAAGACTGAGCGACTTGAAAGCAAGATAGCCAAACTCAAGAAATAGAAGCGGCTCAATGAAATTGAAGTAGAGTTACTCGCCTCTCCTGATAAACAAATATCATTGACTGACCCAGATGCGCGTTCCATGATTACCCGTGGATCTGGCATAGTGGGTTACAACGTGCAAACGGCTGTTGATGCCAAACACCATCTAATTGTGGCGCACGAGGTAACCAAT
>NW_014594590.1:0-661 GCF_000485595.1 Priapulus caudatus | reverse complement strand
TATATATGTTAATCATCTCCGCATTTCAAATATGTTTGCAAGTTTATCGTGAAAATATTATAACTTGAGAATAGATATGTTCGTAGCTGTATGTATGTGATGAAACCTTGCGCGTTGCAAATCGCGAGTGTGTATGCACATTGTCAGTTAAAACCTGGCACCTCTGCTACTGATATATTTTATATGCTCTGTTAATGAGCACAAGCCTTATGTGCACTTGGAATTTTGCAAACGTGTCTCGCATACATTTTGTAAATATTAAAAAAAACGATTATAGTCCGTGTACTCCTGCTATTTTGGAATTGCACGCACTTGCAATATTGTATTTTGCTAAGTTTTTCTTTGCTAGGATTCGATAACGTTAGCGCAAGGCAGGTGATGTGCTTTGGATTGTGCTTGGCTGTATTTTGGCACAGCACCAGGAATGAAGGACGACCACTGACTGCCTATACTCAGTACACGGGAAGTTATTGTGCTCTCGTTGTTATGCATTGAAGGCGTATTTATGGATGTAAATTTCTTGGGCATCGAGTTGTTGCCGGCTTTAGCAGGTAGTTAACATATTATCGCCAGTATCTCGAAATCTAAATAAAATACTATGTATATACGAACACGTTTCCACAGCGGCATGCTATATCTTGCAATCACCTCTCTCTCTCTC
>NW_014594589.1:0-661 GCF_000485595.1 Priapulus caudatus | reverse complement strand
TAATACTCTACAGGGACACACGTCTCTGTACATAAAGTCAGCTACTCCTCCCAGAGTACAATAATACTCTGCAGGGACACACGTCTCTGTACATAGCGTCAGCTACTCCTCACAGAGTACAATAATACTCTGCAGGGACGCACGTCTCTGTACAGAGTCAGCTACTCCTCCCAGAGTACAATAATACTCTGCAGGGACACATCGCCTCTGTACATAGCGTCAGCTACTCCTCCCAGAGTACAATAATACTCTGCAGGGACGCACGTCTCTGTACATAGTCAGCTACTCCTCCCAGAGTACAATAATACTCTGCAGGGACACATCATACATGACTCTGTACATAGCGTCAGCTACTCCTCCCAGAGTACAATAATACTCTGCAGGGACGTACGTCTCTGTACATAGAGTCAGCTACTCCTCCCAGAGTACAATAATACTCTGCAGGGACACATGACTCTGTACATAGCGTCAGCTACTCCTCCCAGAGTACAATAATACTCTGCAGGGACGCACGACTCTGTACATAGACTCAGCTACTCCTCCCAGAGTACAATAATACTCTGCAGGAACACATGACTGTACATAGCGTCAGCTACTCCTCCCAGAGTACAATAATACTCTGCAGGGACGCACGTCTCTGTACATAGCGTCAGCTACTCCT
>NW_014594588.1:0-661 GCF_000485595.1 Priapulus caudatus | reverse complement strand
TTATACCTACTCTTTTATATAGAGTAGGTATAATGCATACCTTATATTATAGAGTAGGTATAATACATACCTTATATAGCGTAGGTATAATACATACCTTATATAGCGTAGGTATAATGCATACCTTATATAGCGTAGGTATAATACATACCTTATATAGAGTAGGTATAATGCATACCTTATATAGAGTAGGTATAATACATACCTTATATAGAGTAGGTATAACACATACCTTATATAGCGTAGGTAGCGTAGGTATAATGCATACCTTATATAGCGTAGATATAATACATACCTTATATAGCGTAGTTATAATACATACCTTATATAGAGTAGGTATAATACATACCTTATATAGAGTAGGTATAACACATACCTTATATAGCGTAGGTATAATGCATACCTTATATAGCGTAGATATAATACATACCTTATATAGCGTAGATATAACACATACCGTAATACATACCTTATACCTACTCTATCTAAGGTATGTATTATACCTACGCTATATAAGGTATGTATTATACCTACTCTATATAAGGTATGCATTATACCTACTCTATATAAGGTATGTATTATACCTACTCTATATAAGGTATGTATTATACCTACGCTATATAAGGTATGTATTATACCTACGCTATATAAGGTATGTATT
>NW_014594587.1:0-661 GCF_000485595.1 Priapulus caudatus | reverse complement strand
TGGTCTTTCCTGTGCCTGGCGGGCCAATCATCAACATATTGTGACCTCCCGCAGCAGCTACCTCTAAAGCACGTTTGGCTTGAAACTGCCCTTTAACCTCGCTTAAATCGAAGTTGTGTTTTAACCGTGAAATACTCATATCACGTTGAAACGGTAACAATCGCTGCCTATGACTAAGGTGATCAGTAATTTTTAATAAATGATTCGCAGTAAAAACGGGCAAGGAAGTAATCAAACTAGCTTCCGCAGCATTTTCTTCAGGCACAAATAAAGACCTCCCTACTTTATTCGCCGCAAAGGCAGTGGGCAATACACCTTTTACTTTACGCAAATGGCCACCCAGAGACAGCTCGCCGATGAATTCATAATCCGCCAGTGATTGCTCAGGAATCTGCCCCGATGCCGCCAACACACCTAAAGCAATGGGTAGATCAAAACGTCCGCCATCTTTGGGAATATCCGCAGGAGCAAGGTTAATGGTGATGCGTTTAGCAGGAAATTCGAACTGAGAATTAAGGATCGCTGCTCGTACGCGGTCTTTGCTTTCTTTTACCGCCGTCTCTGGCAAACCAACAATGGATAGACCCGGCAAACCCTTACTTAAATCTACTTCCACCGTCACTAGTGGTGCGCTGATTCCATCATTGGTACGGCTATATAC
>NW_014594586.1:0-661 GCF_000485595.1 Priapulus caudatus | reverse complement strand
ACGCACACGCACACACACACGCACGCACGCACGCACGCACACACACACACACACACACACACACACACACACATATATCTATCTCTATATCTATATATGTATATTCAAAGATGGAAATTCCCATTGAGATTCGCCCCGTAATTTTTCAATTACATGCACACATAAATCTGGAGACGATGACGTGGCGGCGCGCCATCACTTCTTGTTTTACGGCGACACCGCACAACAAACGCTCGTGTTTTCATATATAGCGGGCCTCTATGTTCTAGCCCTATCTTCTATCTTCTAGCCCTATCACTTAGAATGGTAGATTATATGCTTAGCTTTTGATGACTCAGCGCAACTCCGAGCAGCCGCCAGGCGGACGCATGACAGCCCCCTAGCGGACGCATGGCCGCCCCCTGGCGGACGCATGACCGCCCCCTGGTGGACGCGTGGCCGCCCCCTGGCGGACGCGTGGCCGCCCCCTGGCGGACGCATGGCCGCTCCCTGGCGGACGCATGACCGCCCCCTGGTGGACGCGTGGCCGCCCCTGGCGGACATATGGCCGCTCCCTGGCGGACGCATGACCGCCCCCTGGTGGACGCGTGGCCGCCCCCTGGCGGACATATGGCCGTCCCCTGGCGCGTGCATTACGGATGAACATTCCAATTGTCATCAT
>NW_014594585.1:0-661 GCF_000485595.1 Priapulus caudatus | reverse complement strand
CTCTCTCTCTCTCTCTCTCTCTCTCTCTCTCTCTCTCTCTCTCGTCGTCTTACTCTACTCTCTCTCTCTCTCTCTCTCTCTCTCTCTCTCTCTCTCTCTCTCTCTCTCTCTCTCTCTCTCTCTCTCGCAGCAGCAGCAGCACCGCACGCCTGCCAGCACTTCCACTCTGCCTTCCCCGCATGTTGGTTTAGCGCTGTGTCTAGATGAGCTGGCATTCTGTGTGTGGCCGCGTGCACACACATAGAAGCGGCGAGAAGAGAAGAAGGAAGAGAGAGGGAGTGAGAGAGTGGGGGAAGCAGAAGAGGGACAGAGGGAGAGATGGAGAGAGAGGGGGGAAGAAAGAGAGAGTGGGGGAAGAGGAAGAGGGAGAGATAAAGAGAGATGGATAATGAGGGAGAGATTGAGAGAGAGATGAGATTGAGAGCAAAACTGATGAGAGTAAGATGAGAGAGAGAGACGAGAGAGAGAGATGACAGTAGAAGAATCGAGAGAGAGATGAGAATGAGAGATGAGGATGAGATGAGAGAGAGAGATAGAGAGAGAGAGAGAGGAGTAGAGATTCGAGAGAGAGGCGGGTTGAGAAGTGTGCGCAGAGGAGGGAGCGAGCCGTGTTTTGCTGACAGCCTCTCCGATGTTTCGCTTCCGTAGCGCTGCGACGCCC
>NW_014594584.1:0-661 GCF_000485595.1 Priapulus caudatus | reverse complement strand
CCAGTCGCAAACAAATTCTACGGCTGGCCGGGCTTGATCTGAGTGCCTCCCGCAGCGGTCAACGGAGCAACAGTGCCATCCCGGTGATATCGAAGCAAGGGAAGGCAGGCTTACGCTACGCCCTATTTCAAGCAGCCCTCATTGCCAGCTACAAAGATGCAACTATTCGCAGCTATTTTACGCATCTGCTCAAAGGGCGAGAATTGGAACGAGGCATAAAAACGAAGATGAGAGTCAAGTTGGCAGCGAAGCTGTTGGTTGTTGCCTGGACGCTGATGAAGCGAAACGAAGACTTTAATCCTGACTATTTCAGGTCATAGCAATAAGTCCTGAAGTAGCCAGCGGCGAGAAGAGCCCGATCAACAACGTTGAGGCAATGACCTCGGGCGGGACAAACATGGGCCTCTCACTGGAATCTTGAAGATTGGATAAGGAATGCTGGGCGATCCTGCTCCCATTGCGGACAGGGAATGCCGGATACGTGTAACGATCAAACTCAAGGTTCGCCAAGATGTGAGACTAACGCCGGTCTAAAAACAGTGGGAGAGGTGCGCGTAAAATCAGCCGACAATGCTAACCAGTTGATTTTACACAGGCAAATATTTTCCTTGACGGGGGTAATATAGAATGTCCCCCTTTGTACCCGTCCCCCTTTGTACCT
>NW_014594583.1:0-661 GCF_000485595.1 Priapulus caudatus | reverse complement strand
TGCTGGAGATGCTGTCTATAAGAAGACTGATCACCAACCTGAGCCGATCACTTCACCTTGTCCAACACGAACAAACCCAATAATAGGGGGGTACGTCAGTGTATAAGTATGTGGCGAGAGGCACACGTATGTGTGCGTGTGTGCGTGCGTGCGTGTGTGCGTGTGTGGGTGCGTGTGTGCGTGTGTGTGTGTATGTGTGTGGGTGCGCGTGTATGTGTGTGGGTGCGTTATTTCTCTCTCTCTCTCTCTCTCTGTGCGTGCGTGCGTGCGTGCGTGCGTGTGTGCGCGCGCGTGTGTGCGTGCGCGTGTGCGTGTGTCGGAGGTGCACCGGCGTGTTTGCATATTATCAGAAGTAGATAATAAGGAACTATTCCCTATTATCTACTTCTGATATTATAAAACTTTGATGCGATCATAAAATCCGAGCGGACGGGCCGTGATGATGTGATGTATCTACAGCATTACGCTTCTGAGAAGATCTTATTTATAGTTATACGAAGGCTTAGCTATACTGTAGCTATACTGTAGCTATACTCGAGCTAGCGCACGGCCGCGTGTGGCCAGAGGAGTTTAAGCGAGTCGAACGTTTAGCGGAAGATCTTGTCTCTCGTATCTCTTAGTCTATGTCTTATATTATCTATGTCTATGTCTATGTCTATGT
>NW_014594582.1:0-661 GCF_000485595.1 Priapulus caudatus | reverse complement strand
TCGTAATGGAGGAATTCTCTGGTGGATTCTCGTAATGGAGGAATTCTCTGGTGGATTCTCGTAATGGAAGAATTCTCTGGTGGATTCTCGAACTAGAGGAATTCTCTGGTAGATTCTCGTAATGGAAGAATTCTCTGTGGATTCTCGTAATGAAGGAATTCTCTGGTGCATTCTCGTAATGGAGGAATTCGTTTACATGTACTGCTCGCTTGTGTTTTTTGACATTTTCATCGACTCTGGCTTGATTTAGCACCTATAGGATTTCATACCTGGATGTTTACACCTTGCAGAAAATTTCGTCGTGACCTCTGAGCGAGTAGATTGAAACTACAGCAGGGCGTGTTTTGTTGTGCGCATGCGCCAATAGACTCGCCGGTGAATAGGGTTACAGAAGTTATATAAGTCACAGATTGATACAATTGTTAGATGCGACGGGTGTGCGCATGCGTATCATACGGGGAATGTTGCAGGGGACTGTATCGTGACTGCAGGCGCATGCGTACTCCGCTGGCTTTTCTCGTTAGGTTTTCTTAGTTTAATTCCATTAGCCGTATTAATTAACACTTCTTAGACTTGGGCCACTCATTCTTTAAGTTACCAACTAAAATAATGTGTATAATTTTTCCCCCCGATGTTATGCTGCGGAGTGCGACATTTTCCC
>NW_014594581.1:0-661 GCF_000485595.1 Priapulus caudatus | reverse complement strand
GGATTTACCTGACCACCACCCGACTCACCCAACCTTTTCCGCCTTTATGATGACGTTACACTGATCCCCTTAACGCGTTCCAGCACATGCATGATGTGGCCTAACCAATTTTAATCTTTGTTCCGACCCCAACCCCGACCAAACCCTGCCTGACGCGCCCCAACCCGACAAAAACGCTGCTAGAGCGGCACCAACCCGCGACAAACGGCTTAGGAGCGCCCCATCACTTCGATTCCAAACCCTGCTAGATCGCGGCACCGACACCGGACGCAATCCCTGTCGCATAGAGCGGCCCCAACCCGACCAAACCCTGCCTAGAGCGGCCCCCAACCCGACCAAACCCTGCCTAGAGCGGCCCCCAACCCGACCAAACCCTGCATAGAGCGCCCCCAACCCGACCAAACCCTGCATAGAGCGGCCCCCAACCCGACCAAACCCTGCCTAGAGCGGCACCCGCGACCCAGTCTGACCCCGCATAACCCTGCCTGACCCAGTCTGACCCCGCATAACCCAGCATTACCCGGCATGACCCTGCCTGACCCCGTCTGACCGTGTCCGACCCTGCATGACCCCGTCTGACCCAGCAGCGGCGGCTGTGCTCGCGTGCGCGCGCGCGCGTGTGTGTGTGGTGTAATCATTTTTAATTAATTTCTCTTTCTCT
>NW_014594579.1:0-662 GCF_000485595.1 Priapulus caudatus | reverse complement strand
ATAGATCGAAATCCGCCAACTCTTGCGCATCGCACAAGCCATTCTCCATGCACAGTTTTGGTGTTTTTTCTCCGCAGAGCTTGAGGCTTTCAGCCGCTGTGATTTCATAAGCAGCGAGCGCAGCACCCTCTAAATTGATACGCATACGATTTTCCAAGTCTGACGCGATGAAACTGGCAACGGTATGGAAGTGAGCATTATTACTATCTATTAAGGCGAACAGTTTCAAGCCTCCAAAACCCAATAAACCTATAGATAAAACCAGTGCTGAAATCAACACCTCAAGTATGTACACACATCTTTTCTTTATATTCATCATATCAAATACACAACAGATTTTTGTTAAATTTATGAAAGTTGCTTAATGAAAAACCAAAATACCACTTTTATAATAAATATAAACTGAACAAACATTAATTATTTTCCATGAGTTTCCCCCGCAGACCTGTAATTACAGTGTCTATGCTACAGCCTTTCTGCCTCATCACTTAACGACCCATGAACCAGAGCAAAAAACAAGCTGTTTTTTCCTACCTTCGGTCAAATATCACCCTTTATCCTTGCTGTTATCGTCATTCGTTTCACTCTAGAACATCATTCACCCATCAAGCTAATACCTATGAACTCAAGCTCATAAGTTATTTGATGTGTTTCGCTAGGCG
>NW_014594578.1:0-662 GCF_000485595.1 Priapulus caudatus | reverse complement strand
TGTGTGTGTGTGTGTGTGTGTGTGTGTGTGTGTGTGTGTGTGCATGTGTGTGACGTGCGCGCGCGCGTGTATGTGTGTGTGTGCGTGTATGTGCGGGCGTGCGTGCGTGCGTGCGTGTGTGCGTGTATGTGTGTGCGCGCGCGCGCGCGTGCGTGCGTGTATGTGTGTGCGCGCGTGCGTGCATGTGTGTATGACGTGCGCGAGCGCGTGTGTGTGCGTGTATGTGCGCGCGTGCGCGCGTGTGTGTGCGTGTATGTCCGCGCGTGTGTGCGTGCGTGCGTGCGTGCGTGTATGTGCTCGCGTGCGTGCGTGTGTGTGCGTGTATGTGCGTGCGTGCGTGCGTGTATGTGCGCGCGTGTGTGCGTGCGTGCGTGCGTGCGTGCGTGTGTGTGCGTGTATGTGCGTGTGTGCGTGCGTGTATGTGCGTGCGTGCGTGCGTGTGTGTGCGTGTTCGCACGCTGCAGTACACAGTATAGTCAACCGCCGCGAAATATTTTCTTGTGGCTAAAAACAAATTCAATTTATAAATGGGTCGGTATGGCACGAAAAACGCGTAGACTCAGCTATCACCCATAGTTCCAGACTATGGTGTGGCCACGGCGAGTAAAGTGAGAAATATAAATATAAATATAAAATATATATATATATATATATATATATAT
>NW_014594577.1:0-662 GCF_000485595.1 Priapulus caudatus | reverse complement strand
AACACCAGTACGCAGCGGGGCCCGCACCGCTGCGTACTGGTGTTGATCAGGCGATGATTGCTCGCCCGCAGAGCAATCATCGCCTGATCAACACCAGTACGCAGCGGTGCGAGCGAATCATCGCCTGATCAACACCAGTACGCAGCGGTGGGATCAGGCGATGATTGCTCGATTGCTCGCCCCACACTGCTGCGTACTGGTGTTGATCAGCCGACGATTGCTCGCCCCGCACTGCTGCGTACTGGTGTTGATCAGGCGATGATTGCTCGCCCCACACTGCTGCGTACTGGTGTTGATCAGGCGATGACTCGGCCCGCACCGCTGCATACTGGTGTTGATCAGGCGATGATTGCTCGCCTCACATCGCTGCGTACTGGTGTTAATCAGCCGACGATTGCTCGGCCCGCACCGCTGCGTACTGGTGTTGATCAGGCGATGATTGCTCGCACCGCACCGCTGCGTACTGGTGTTGATCAGGCGACGATCGCTCGTCTCGCACCGCTGCATACTGGTGTTGATCAGGCGACGATTACTCGGCCCGCACCGCTGCATACTGGTGTTAATCAGGCGATGATTGCTCGCCTCACATCGCTGCGTACTGGTGTTAATCAGCCGACGATTGCTCGGCCCGCACCGCTGCGTACTGGTGTTGATCAGGCGAC
>NW_014594576.1:0-662 GCF_000485595.1 Priapulus caudatus | reverse complement strand
TGTGATCATGTTGGCCTTATGGTCAATACCTTCGATGCTGGCGGGGGTGTTAATGATCGGGTTTTTCTCAAGTATTCAACACTGGCAATGGTTTCCCACTAGTGGCCTCAATAGTCGAGAAGCCTTTGCTATGCCTTTTTTACCACATTGGTCTTCGCTATGGGACGTGGCTAAAGTGTTTGTCTTTATGATTGGAGGTGTGATTGCGGGGCTTATGTTAAGCCAGTGGCGTAATACTATCGCTCGTGTTGCGATTGCTGCATTGTTGGGCGTTGCTATGGGCTGCTGGATGGCATCAACCCATGCCAGCTTTCTATGGTTTAATTGGGTTGTTTTTACCCCTGCTGGGCGCAGTAACACTGGGTTTATTGGCATGGACGGGAGTCACCGTGTTTCGTGTAGGTGGCTTGGCAATGACCGGGGCTGGTCTTGGTTTGATGGTCGCGGTATTGTTATCATCAGGTGATTTTGTGCGAGGCTTTTTACTCGATCGTTCATGGCATTTAGTCTTGCCGATTATTGCCTTGTCTTACGGTGGTTTTGCCGCCTTAGCTAAAATCATGCGAACTTCGATTCTCGAAAACCTTAATGCGGACTATGCACGCACGGCACGGGCTAAAGGTGTATCAGAGTCAGATGTGTTGTGGAAACACGTTTTTCGC
>NW_014594575.1:0-662 GCF_000485595.1 Priapulus caudatus | reverse complement strand
TCTCTCTCTCTCTCTCTCTCTCGTCTCTCTCTCTCTCTCTCTCTCTCTCTCTCTCTCTCTCTCTCTCTCTCTCTCTCTCTCTCTCTCTCTCTCTCTCTCTCTCTCTCTCTCTCTCTCTCTCTCTCTCTCTCTCTCTCTCTCTCTCTCTCTCTCTCTCTCGCTGTCTCTCTTCTCTCTCTCTCTCTTCTTCTTCTCAATCTCTCTCGCTCTGCCTCCCTCTCCCCCTCTCCCCTTTTTTCCTCTCTCCCCATCTCTCCCCATCTCCAGCTCACCCCGTATCGCCCCGCCGCCACCGTCGTCGTCCGACCTACATCTCGTCTGCTTCCGGCGCGCCATTTCGCCGCCGCCGTATAGCATCTCCGTAATTTCGCTAAAAAACCCCGCGGAAACCACTCTACGGCTTCTGCGGACGATGCAAAGTGGTAGCGGCGGCTATACGGGGAGGGGGAGGAGGGAGGGGGAAGCGTGAGAGAGGGGGAAGGGGGGGAGGGGAGGAGAAGAGAGGGGGAAGGGGAGGAGGCCGGGAGGGAGAGAGAGGGGGGGGAGGGAGGGGGAATATATGCGATGCGAAGTGGTAGCGGTGGCACCGGCGCGGGAGCGGGAAGGGCAGAGGGAGTGAAGTGGAAGGGGAGATAGAGGAGGGGAAGGGGGAGGGGAGATGA
>NW_014594574.1:0-662 GCF_000485595.1 Priapulus caudatus | reverse complement strand
GTTTGGCTCCAGAATGGATGAGTTGCGTGGCATCATAGGCTTGCCAAACAGTTGAATCATCTCCTAAATAAGCGCCAAAACAACCTTGACCCCAGCCGCATTCAATGGGATTGCAGATAGGTGAAAAGGCAGATACTGAACGATAAGCGTCTGGATTCTTTAATGCACAAATTAACGCACCATGTCCACCCATTGAATGACCAGAGATTGATTTAACGTTAGCTTGAATGGCCAGGTTGGACTCAATTAAATTGGGCAGCTCCTGTGTCACATAATCATACATTTGGTAATGTTCCTGCCAGGGAGATTGTGTGGCATTAACGTAAAACCCTGCACCCTGACCTAAGTCGTAACGATCTTGCATATCAGATACTATTTTGATTTTGTTTGCATGGCTTACCTCTTGAGGAACCCTTAATTTTTTATCAAGTTTTTAAAAATGTTGCGTGATAAGCGATATGCTCGCCAATAAAACTCGCAATGAAGTGATAACTGTGATCATACCCCTGCTGCATTCTCAGCGTTAAATGTTGCCCTGACTTATCACAGGCTGCTTGAAAGTTTTCTGGTAATAATTGCCCTTCATCATAAAACTCATCTGCAGTCCCCTGATCAATAAGAATGTCATTTAGTTTGGCTCCGGAATGGATGAGTTGCGTGGC
>NW_014594573.1:0-662 GCF_000485595.1 Priapulus caudatus | reverse complement strand
AAGAGAGAGAGAACGAGAAAAGAGAGGGGAGGGAGGGTAGGAAAGATGCGGAGAGCGAGAGAGGGAGGGAGAGAGAGAAAGAGAGCGAGAGAGAGACTGAGAAAAGAGAAAGATAGAGAGAACGAGAGAAGGGGAAGGAGAGTGGAAGAGATGAGAAGAGAAAGAGGGGGGGAAGGAGAGTATGAAAGCAAAACAGAGGTGTGGGGGAGGGACTGAACCTGCTGGAGCCAATACAAACTCTGCTTTTATACTTATCACTTTCACATTAATTACATAACCTTCAGAGGAAGAGGGAAAGAGAGTCGGGGAGGAATGGAGAGTACGAAAGCAAAACAAAGGTACGGACGAGCGGAAAGACCTGGCAGCAGGAGCCAATACAAACTTTGCATTAACACGTTTCACCTTCACTTTCATTACATGACCTTCAAGCGTGGCTCACCACCGGATGATAATCCACTACCGCTACGTGGCAGCATATCAAACCTTACGGGAGCGTGCACTGAACAAAACAAAATTTAATAACTACCGCATGCGTGCCATAGATCTCTAAATGCCCATCAGCTGGAATATTTATGAGACCTAAACAAATATTTCTCTTCTTCGCTGTGCCGCATCATGCAATTTCTGTAGTAAAGCCTAGTTGAACCTCTCTGATATATATA
>NW_014594572.1:0-662 GCF_000485595.1 Priapulus caudatus | reverse complement strand
GCGTAGATGCAGGCAATATTCGTTTAACTATTCGGCCCACTTCCGCGGTTTCATCATTAACTAGCATCGAAGAACTGGTGATTGTTAATGCAAAAAGTGGAAAAAGTTTCACTTTAAAAGATATTGCGACAGTAAAACGAGGTTTTAAAGAACCCGAGACAAAGTTGTTATTTCGAGACGGTCAACCCGCCATTGGTTTAGGTATTTCGAATACTACCGGTGGTAATGTTGTCAATATGGGTGATGCGGTTAATGCGCGTATTGCCGAGCTAGAGAATTTAAGGCCTCTTAGGAATAGAGCTCTCCGTTATTTCTGACCAATCAGTTACCGTTCGAGTATCGATTAATGATTTTGTGCTAAACGTGCTGTTGGCTTTAGTGATTGTAGTCGGCACTTTACTGATATTTATGGGCTTACGCAGTGGACTTTTAATGGGCGGAATTTTGCTCGTTACGGTTGCTGGCACCTTAATTGGTATGTACCTGTATGGTCTGGATATGCAGCGTATCTCTCTAGGTGCATTAATCATTGCGCTCGGTATGCTGGTTGATAACGCCATTGTAGTTGTCGATGGAACGTTGGTTAGAATAGAAAAAGGTGAATCTCCGGCGAAGGCTTCCATTGCGGTTGTTGAACAAACCAAGTGGCCATTATTAGGTGG
>NW_014594571.1:0-662 GCF_000485595.1 Priapulus caudatus | reverse complement strand
CCCTTCCTCCCCTCTCTCTCTCTCTCTTTCTCGTCCCCCTTTCCTGCCCTCTCTCTTTCTCGTCCCCACCTCTCCCACTCTCCTCCCTAGCTATGCTCACCGGCATCTTGCCCGGGTGACCCATGTACTTGTCCTTGGCCGTTGGTGAAGAGAGCTGTGCCTTCAGCTGGCTATTAGTGCTTCGAAAGTTGGCCATCGTGTGTGGCTGACGCGTCCAATCCGCCGCGTAGTCTGGCCGGGGCGGTCCCGCCTGGTACTGTCCGTACTGGTCTCTATTCCAAGCTGCAAAATATGCCGACCGACACAGACTTACTATCATTTCTCCTACTATTATATCCTATATCTATTTATCATCGATTATCGTCTTACTTCTCATTTTTATTATAATATAGCAACTGTTTATTAATGTTATCGTAATGTTTCTGTATACTATTCGTTTCAATTATCATTTATTATTATTGTTGATTAGAAAATAATTCATTACTTCATAAATTTAATGTGAGTACATTTTTAATTCATTTAAATTTTTTTACTTATTTCATTATATTATTAATATCATATTTCATTACATTATGTTATATACAAATTTCATTATATTATTATATTATATGGTATTATATCACATTATCGTATACTTTATTTTGTATTATCCTATATTATAC
>NW_014594570.1:0-662 GCF_000485595.1 Priapulus caudatus | reverse complement strand
GCGGCGAGAAAGGCAAAAGGCTGACGTTTTCGTTATGCGAAAGTTCGGCGAGGTCCAGGTCATGGCTACGATATAGCAGGCTGTATTCGTTCTGGATGGACACAACTCGAGGAAGACCATTGGCTTCGGCAATTTGTAAAAACTGGGAAGTGCCCCAGCAGCTTTCGTTGGACAGGCCGATCTGCCGGATTTTGCCCGCATCAACCAGGGTTTTTAGCGCTTCGAGGGTTTCATGAATATTGGCACGGGTTTCCTCACGATTCTGACCAGTAGGATCAAACTCCCAGCTTTGACGGAAATGATAAGAGCCTCGATTAGGCCAATGCAACTGGTACAGGTCGATAGTGTCGGTTTTTAGTCGTTTAAGGCTGCCTTCGATACTGTGACGGATTTTCTTTGGCGAGATAGGAATGCCGTCCTGAATCCAGTCGATACCCTCGCCGGTGACTTTGCTAGCCAGAATGACCTGGTCGCGCTTGCCTGAGGCTTTGAACCAGCTACCGATTATCTCTTCGGAACGGCCCTGGGTTGCCGCAGAAATCGGGTTAACCGGATACATTTCAGCCACGTCGAAAAAATTGACCCCATTGGCTACCGCGTAATCCATTTGCGCATGGCCTTCGGCTTCGGTGTTTTGCGTACCCCAGGTCATGCTACCGAGG
>NW_014594569.1:0-662 GCF_000485595.1 Priapulus caudatus | reverse complement strand
CACCGGGTAGGTTACCGATAGCCAGGCGCCGTGCGCCAAGGCTACAAGCGACGCAGGTTGTGCACTTTGGTACAACACATCACAACATTCGACCGCATCTTGCCACTGCTCTTCTTCAATAAAAGTAGAAAAAGCGGTGCGCGCTTTTTCCCAAGATTCATCGGCACGGTTCATACCAATTAATGCTTCGGCAACATCAAGCTGCAAACGCGCCCTGTCAATCGGCGCTGCATTCGCTTCTAGCTCATCATAAGCCGCTTGTTTTTTCTCAAGATAGCGCTGAATGTCTTCTTTCGACTGATCTGGTGTCGAGCTTTCAATCAATAAATTGTCGAGTTCTTTTTTACCTGGCATAACTAAAACCGCTTAAAACGTGAAATTAGTGCGCTTTTTACAGTATTTTAGCGTCAATTAATACCCGCACTATGCAGGGGCTACCCCCTATCTAATGAGATATACCGCCCAATGCTACCCGCAATTGCTGCTCATCTATGGGAAAAGTAAGCGATGCCTTCACCTCAAAAGATTGCAAAAACCGCTGATACTGAGGCTCCGACTCTTTTTCGTAAAACACAATCATATTGGACTCACTCACACCCTGAGTACTAGACAACAAGGTTTCAAACTTAATAGCTGTTTCAGATGTGATTGCTGATTTTCCC
>NW_014594568.1:0-662 GCF_000485595.1 Priapulus caudatus | reverse complement strand
GTTCAATTCAGTATCAGAGAAATGATGCGTTCGGCTGGTCGCTTCTTCCATGGCTAGTTTCGACGCTTCGGCAAGTTTCGCCAATGCCGAGTCTAGCCCGGCAATCGCTTCCTCGATTTGATTTTGTGCTGTTTCAGATTGATCTTTTGCCTGTTCTAGCTGATGGTTTGCCCCTTCACGCACACCTTGCATGGCTGCTGTCACAATACGGCGTATTGATTCAGCATCCAGCCTGATGCGCATTCATTGGCTCTTGAGGGTTAAATGTACTTTACTGCCTTCTTTAACGTTGTGTGCATGTGCGCACGGCATCGTGTATTTCAGTTTCAAGTGTAGTGAGGTCGTTGTCTATGGTGTCGTTGTTTTCAACGTTCATGATTTTAATCCTTCTAAGGTTCTGATTGTTATTAGGCAGCGGTCTTAATGTAGCGTGTATTTGTTACGATTTTATGGTGCTCATGCGTAATTTTTGAGCAAAGACGCCCAGAGAAGCAACTTCTAGGCTTTTAACTTTTTACACCAGTGCTCCAGTTTTTCTGCCAGCTCTTCGGCTTTTGCATTTTTGTCTTCCCATATAGCTTGAATTTCTTTCATTAAGTCTTGTGTAAATAATTTCTGATAATCAGTTGCTAAGGCACGTTTAAGTTCTTGGATAAAGTAAT
>NW_014594567.1:0-663 GCF_000485595.1 Priapulus caudatus | reverse complement strand
ACATGTACGTACATGTAGTACATTACGTACATACATGTACGTACATGTAGTACATTACATACATACATGTACGTACATGTAGACTGTAGTACATTACGTACATACATGTACGTACATGTTATTGTAGTACATTACGTATTTGCTATTATACATGTACGTACATGTAGTACATTACATACATACATGTACGTACATGTAGTACATTACATACATACATGTACGTACATGTAGTACATTACATACATACATGTACGTACATGTAGTACATTACATACATACATGTACGTACATGTAGTACATTACATACATGTACGTACATGTAGTACATTACATACATACATGTACGTACATGTAGTACATTACATACATACATGTACGTACATGTTATTGTAGTACATTACGTATTACCTGGCATAACTCGCTAGCTCTCTGCTGCCTCAGCGACCATTAGTATATGCCATAATTGCTTCGTACAGTGCACACTAATTACCTACGTACATGAGTGACTGACGGACAAGGCAGTGTGTTGAGTGTGTTCGTCAGGCCGTTTTGACTGCTTGGCACGTACGTTACATGCGCGCAACTTATTCTGAGTCGAATGTTAATTGAATGGTCTCCCGCTGTGTCGTTCATCGACTATTTTATTCCCACTTTTCTCTCTTT
>NW_014594566.1:0-663 GCF_000485595.1 Priapulus caudatus | reverse complement strand
AATAAATAATAATATATATATATATATATATATATATATATATATATATATATATATATAATTATATAACCCCTCTACTGAACCTTGACTCTATGGCGCTCTTGGGCATGACTCTAGGAGTAAGTTTGTGTGGTTATCCCCTTTTTTGATGATGACCAGAGCCAGTGTTAATGGCAATGTTCTATTGTAAGCTGTTAAGTGATCACTGCTATGCACCGTCGCAACTGCGCACGCTGGATCCCACGTTGTTATTGGTGTATGGTGTAGTTACTGCGGTGGATGACGTGTAGGAGGGTAGTCATCATATCAGGAGTGTATCAATATATTGATACACTCCTGATCATATCATGCAGCTTCCAGCGTTCAAGCGCTGCCCTGGTTAACAATGCACCTACCGCCCTTTGCTGAGAATTTGCGTTTTACGCGCTTAGTCATCCTATTACACAATTGTTTTTTGGCAGGTTAAACTAGCTATAAAATTATTTATAATTAGTGCTAGTAAAAATAATATAGATATAAACTTACTCTCAGAACATGCAAAACAACTTGACACACACGAGCGATCAGACGTCTTAAGGCGACTCTAAAAAGTGCAGAGGGCCGCGATCAGAGAAGCAGTTATGGTTGCCCGCGCATCAGTAAGACTTTCAGTACGTGCTATTC
>NW_014594565.1:0-663 GCF_000485595.1 Priapulus caudatus | reverse complement strand
CCCGAGCACCATGGCGTATTTAACGTCGATGTGACTACCAAAGGCACCAGCAAAGCCAATGCGGTCGACTTTCTCTATGCCCATTTTGTCGATTAATAATCGAGTACCGGCGTGTAATGCTGCCTTGGCAAGCTGGATCGCACGAATGTCATTCTGGGTAACTTTCAGATTTTTATCGCCATCGTGCAATACATAGGAAAAGGTTCGACCATCTTCGATGATGCGCGACGTTGGTTTACCTTCGACGACGCCGACGACGCCATCCTGATCAATAATGCCCGCGAGGAACATTTCAGCGACCACTTCGATAATACCTGACCCGCAAATACCACTAACGCCGACTTTGGCGCTAGCTTCGGCAAAACCGGGGTTATCCGACCAAAGCTCGCAACCGATCACACGGAACCTGGGTTCCAGCGTTTCAGGGTCGATACGCACACGCTCAATAGCACCCGGTGCGGCGCGCTGCCCTGCGGTAATCTGTGCGCCCTCGAAGGCCGGACCGGTTGGGCTTGATGCCGCGAGTAAGCGGTTTCGATTACCCAGCACGATTTCGGCATTGGTACCGACGTCCACCAGTAACACATAGTCTTCAGACAGATCGGGGCGTTCTGACAAAATCACCCCGGCGGTATCGGCACCAATATGCCCTGCAATACAAGG
>NW_014594564.1:0-663 GCF_000485595.1 Priapulus caudatus | reverse complement strand
GAAGTGGAGAAAGATCCGTCAGTCGCTTTTCAGTTCGCGGTTAATGGCCTAGATTTTATTGGTGGCGGAAACAAAACCAATGTCGCAACGATGTTTTTGCGCATGACGGACTGGTCAGATCGAACAACCACCGCTGAAGAAATGGTGGATAAATTGACCGATATTGGCGCAGAACAAACAGACGGGTTCGTGGTTGCTTTTAATCCACCGGCAATTCGAGGCTTAGGCAGTACCGGCGGTTTTGAGTTATATGTGCAAAGTCGTGAGAGTTCGGATCCATTGCAATTATCGGCTGTGGTGAATGATTTTATGGATGCGTTGAAACAAGAACCTAAATTGGCATCGATCAACACTTTTTATCGCCCCGCTATCCCGCAATTATTTGTTGAAGTTGACGAAGCCAAGGCCATTACACAGGGAGTTGTCATTGCCGATATTTATGCGGCTTTGCAAAGCACGATGGGATCTTTGTACGTCAATGATTTTAATCGGTCAGGACGAACCTATCGTGTGCAATTACAAGCAGAATCCGCCTATCGCATGAAGCCTGAAGATTTGGGTAAAGTCTATGTGCGGTCTGCGTCTGGATCGATGATTCCTTTATCTGCGTTAAGTACCGTAAAGCATGTTGTGGGTGCAGAGCAATTAGAGCGATTTAATGGA
>NW_014594563.1:0-663 GCF_000485595.1 Priapulus caudatus | reverse complement strand
ATATCCTGGTGTCGAGACGTCGATCGATCCGTCTTGCACAATTATAACTTCTTGGTCAGACCGTAAATGCTTTGGAATACTGGCGCCAGCAGCAATCCTAAGGCGGCGCATCTGGAACCCGTGCGGCCAACTCATTTTTCCAGCACCGATCTGTTCATCAGGGTTCGGTGTGCCAATCACAGCAATCTCGTCAACGCCAATAAACTCGCTAAAGCCGCCACGGGGTAAGGAATCAAGTTCGTCAGCGGTTGCGAAACACTTCGCCATATCGTCACTGGAGAGTTTGGTAAGTTGCTCAGCTTGCTCTTGAGTAGTGGCAGCGATCTCTTTGCCGTCTTCTGGCACCACCATTCCTGCTTCGGTATCAATTAAGCGCCCGTCTTCAAGAAGCACCAAGCCGTGGCCTTTCGCTTGTTCGAATACATAAGGAGCCCACATTACATGCCCAGCGGTGAGGCCGTCCTCGAGGCCAAGAATTGAGAACATTAGAGCTTCTTCGTCACCCACATTTTCAAAGCCGCGAAACATATGTGTTGGCAAGGAAATAGTATCCCCTGCGTGCAAGGTCATGGCGCCATCTTCGCCGTTGATGCCCCAGGTGAACTCCCAAGCACCACTGTGAATCATGAATACTTCTTCAGTGTTATGGCTATGGTGAGAGTT
>NW_014594562.1:0-663 GCF_000485595.1 Priapulus caudatus | reverse complement strand
TGTAATCATGTTGTTCTATGTTCTCTCTCTCTCTCTCTCTCTCGCCCCACGCCGCACACACACGCAGGCACCATCCTTCACTACTTCATCACGGATGGTAACGTGGGCGGGGCCTTCCGTGTACAACAGGAGGCGGGAGAGGTCTCCCTACAGACAAAGCTGGATGCAGTCTTCATGCCGGTGAGTGAGGGAAGACGGCTGGAAGGGGAGGGAAGGGGAAGGGGAAGGGAGAGGGAGGGATATGGGAGGGGAGCGAGGAAAAAGGTTGGGTAAAAGTGAGGGAATTTAGTAATGTATAGTTTGGATAAGAATGCATTAGTTCATCTGTTCTATCCTGTTTAATCCCATCCTGTCTCATCCTATCTCATCATGACATCCCAACCCACCCACCCCATCCCATCCTACACCACCCACCCCACTCCATTCCACCCTACCCATCCCAACCCAACCCCGCAATATCCCACTCAACATCACCCATCACGTTCCATCTCACCCAAGCTCTCCCTACCCCACATCACCCATCACACCTCATCCTAGTTCACCCATCTTACCCACCCTATCCAACAATACCTCACTTTACCCACTCCACAACACCCCACCCTACCCTACCCCATCTTACCTCAATCAATCTACCCGAAATACCCCACCCCAGCCGACCCTACC
>NW_014594561.1:0-663 GCF_000485595.1 Priapulus caudatus | reverse complement strand
ATATATGTATATATATATATATATATATATATATATAAAGACAAGGATGCTCTTGAATTCTATTAGAGAGGAGGTGATGGTATGAAGATGTTTTTATTTATTGTGCTCAATGATTATATGCCACGGGTTCAGCTGGGAAATTATAGCTTTAATCGTATTGTAAACGCCTGGTATTTATTCTCAAGCATTGTTTTACCGGCTATGCTCGAGTTAAGAGACAGATGCGTTGGAGTTGACAGATATTGTGTGTAAGGGTTAGATGTGTAATACTTGACGATAAATCATTCGTGTTATTGACTGATCTCTCGAGATATAAATATGTTGTATTTTGCACCATTGCATTCGAGGTCATTGCCAGTACAGTAGTATATTTGTACAGATTCCGCGTTTCAATTTTTGTTCATGTTATATTTCCATAGTCTTTGCCCCAAACCGTTTTGTACACTGTATACTGTTTAATGTATACAGCTTGCAATCTACAAAATGAACACGGCTAATCTGTCTCCTTTACGGGGTATTATCGAAAGTCTGTATGTTGATAATGCCTGTTGTATTTATTTATAGTATACAGAGATATAGCAAATGTGTGTAGATTATCTAATATATATATATATATATATATATATAATATATACAAGAGCTAATAATAGGTTTTATTAATAA
>NW_014594560.1:0-663 GCF_000485595.1 Priapulus caudatus | reverse complement strand
AAAAAAGCGCGGGGTTCGCAGAGCATCTATTTTCTCTGTTAACTCCGCGTTTTTGTTTCAGCCCTTTTATTTTATGAACTTTCTACGGTAACCTGTAGCCAATGTCTCGACTCTTTATTTCAGCCGCACACAAATCATCTGGCAAAACCACTGTCAGTATCGGTTTATGCGCGGCGTTAAAGCAGCGCGGGCTTACCGTACAGAGTTTCAAAAAAGGCCCCGATTACATCGACCCCTATTGGCTAGCACAAGCAACTGGTCGCGACTGTTACAATCTTGATTTTTTTACCATGGAACGTGATGAAATCACTGGCCTACTCCAAGCTAAATCAAACGATGCAGACATCAGCTTAATCGAAGGCAATAAAGGCCTGTACGATGGTCTCGACCTAGATGGTAGCAACAGCAACGCCGCGCTCGCCACACTGACCAAAACACCCGTGGTGCTCGTATTAAATGCCCGTGGCATAACACGTGGCATCGCACCTTTAATTCTTGGCTATCAGGCTTTTGATAAAGAAGTTGAAATCAAAGGCGTTATACTCAATCGAATCGGTGGCTCCCGTCACGAAGGTAAACTACGTAGGGTTATTGAACATTATACTGATGTTGATATTGTTGGTGCCATACATAACGATGAACGTTTTGATATTGATGAACGTC
>NW_014594559.1:0-663 GCF_000485595.1 Priapulus caudatus | reverse complement strand
GTGTGTGTGTGTGTGTGTGTGTGTGTGTGTGTGTGTGTGTGTGTGTGTGTGTGTGTGTGTGTGTGTGTGTGTGTGTGTGTGTGTGCGCGCGCGCCTGCGTATGTGTGTGTGTGTGTGCGTGCGTGCGTGCGTGTTTCCACAGATTCAACAGATTTTATGTTACGCAAAAATTTATATTATGACCCGCGGTTTGATGCTTATATAAGCGACTTATTCGCGCCCTACATTCATAAATATATACGCACACGTGAAAAGTATGTACGCTTGAACTGTTTAGTGTATTTCTCTACGCAATTCATACACTAATAACCATGCAACAAAAATAGACTTATAACCGTATATGCAGCTGCTGTATATAGGTGTCGGCACTTCGATATCCATAAACGACTTTACATACGTAACGCCCATGCCTCAAGGATAGAGGTAGATGCAACAAACAGGTATGCGTACGTGTCCATGCTATACGTGTAGCATTGGCGCATATCTGCGTGCGCGTGCGTGTGCGTGAATGCGTTCATGTATACGTGCATACACGCGCGCGTGTATATATGTGTTGTGTGAGTGCGTGCGCGTGTGTGTGTGGTGTTTGTGTGTGAGAGAGAGAGAGAGTGTGTGTACGCGCGCGCGCGCGTCGTGTGTGTGTGTGTGTGTGTGTGTGTGCGT
>NW_014594558.1:0-663 GCF_000485595.1 Priapulus caudatus | reverse complement strand
TTCCCCCTTCCTCCTGCCATCCTTTCCTTTTTCCTTCCTCCTGCCATCCCTTCCATCCCTTCCTTCCCCCTTCCTCCTGCCATCCCTTCCCTCCCCCTTCCTCCTGCCATCCCTTCCTTTTCTCTTCCTCCTGCCATTCCTTCCATCCATTCCCTCACCCTTCCTCCTGCCATCCCTTCCCTCCCCCTTCCTCCTGCCATCCCTTCCTTTTCCCTTCCTCCTGCCATCCCTTCCATCCATTCCCTCACCCTTCCTCCTGCCATCCCTTTCTTCCTCCTTCTTTCCACGGTGCCGTGCACACAAAGATTGCACAGAAGGACGTAGTACGTAGTACCCCCTCTTCTTCCTGCACCTCTTGTTGCTCCCCCTCTTTCTCCTCCTCCTCTCCTTCTCCTTCCTCCTCATTCTCCTCCCCCTCTGCCGTGCATGTGTGCGTGCGCGCCTTTGGGCTAGTTGTAGGGGTCTCCCCACCTCCCGTACACTCTCGCGTTCCTTCTCTCACATTAAACATTAAAATCCGATTGTCTCGTACTCGCTCACTCTCTCTCGCTCGCACATTAAACATTGGTGTCAAATGTGGCATCGTACAGAGCAGGCTTCATGAATACACCGTTATTGTCTTGACCTATGAGAATCTCTGGTAGTTTGTATTCCCGGACCATT
>NW_014594557.1:0-663 GCF_000485595.1 Priapulus caudatus | reverse complement strand
TCTCTCTCTCTCTCTCTCTCTCTCTCTCTCTCTCTCTCTCTCTCTCTCTCTCTCTCTCTCTCTCTCTCTCTCTCTCTCTCTCTCTCTCTCTCTCTCTCTCTCTCTCTCCATTCTTTCGCTCGTCCGCATTATCAATCTCTCATCTCTTTCCTCTCTAGCTGTCCCCTCCCTTCCTTCATCTCTCCTCCTCTATCTCTATCTGTCCCCTCCCTTCCTTCATCTCTCCTCCCCTCTCTCTATCTGTCACCTCCCTTTCTTCATCTCTCCTCCCCTCTCTCTATCTGTCCCCTCCCTTTCTTCATATCTCCTGCCCTCTCTCTATCTGTCCCCTCCCTTTCCCCTCATCTCTCCTCTCCTCTCTCTATCTGTCCCCTCCCTTTCTTCATCTCTCCTCTCCTCTCTCTATCTGCCCCCTCCCTTCCCCTTCATCTCTCCTTCCCTCTCTCTATCTGTCCCCTCCCTTTCTTCATCTCTCCTCCCCTCTCTCTATCTGTCACCTCCCTTTCTTCATCTCTCCTCTCCTCTCTCTATCTGCCCCCTCCTTTCTTCATCTCTCCTCTCCTCTCTCTATCTGTCCCCTCCTTCCCTTCATCTCTCCTTCCCTCTCTCTATCTGTCCCCTCCTTTCTTCATCTCTCCTCCCCTCTCTCTATCTGTCCCCTCC
>NW_014594556.1:0-663 GCF_000485595.1 Priapulus caudatus | reverse complement strand
GAAAAAGGTGGAGTGGCGGCGTTGTTGAATCCAGATCAAAGGAAATTATATTCGGATTTACACTGCGCGACTTATCCATGTACCTTGGTGGCCGATGGCAATAGAATAAAAACTGATAATGCTGCCGATGATAAACTGATTACCAATGCCCTGCTGGCTATTGATGCTAAGAAAGACGAGGCCTATCGTCGTCAATTAGTTACGTTCATTATGGGCTATGATGCGGACGGTAGCTCTCGTAAGCACATGGGTGATGTGCTGCACTTTGCTCCTGCTATCTTGACCTATAAAAAAGGCTTGGCCGATGGTACCGGCAAAGAGCAATATATCTTCGTCGCTACAAATGAAGGATATTTACACGCCTTTGATACGGCTACGGGCATAGAAAAATTTGCTTTTATGCCCAAAGAATTATTTAAGAACATTGAAACTCAATACCGAAATGAGAAGAAGGATGAGCATCGTTACGGTATTGATGGTCAAATGAGTTTATGGCATGACGATGCTAATCATAATGGAGAGGTCGATGAGTCTGAAAAAGTCTATCTGTACTTTGGTTTGCGTCGAGGTGGTCGCGCCTATTATGCTTTAGATATTACGACGGTGAGCCAGCCTTCTCTCTTGTGGAAAAAAGATGGCGCAATGGATGCGGCATTTTCTAAT
>NW_014594554.1:0-663 GCF_000485595.1 Priapulus caudatus | reverse complement strand
ACACACACACACACACACACACACACACACACACACACACACACACACACACACGCACGCACGCACGCACGACACACACACACACACACACACACACACACACCACACACACACCCGCACGAGACTCGACTGGCCGTGGTTATCGTCAGGGCTGCGCACGCCCCGGCGAGCAGCGACGGGCGCGCGCTGGAAAAAGCGCGTAACTCGACGCTCGAAAAAATACGCCGCGGCAAGAAATTATGCCAGATTAACGCAGGAGAAGGAATCCGGTAAGCGGTGCGGCGTACACGAGTAGAGGATGATGCAGCAGCAGCAGCGGCAGGCAGGCAGGCAGGCAGGCAGGCAGGCAGGCACACGATGCGGCTCCCCTACAGCGCGAGCAAGACCGGCGTCAATAAACTTCTACACTGCCATCGTGAAGGCGGAGGCGGCGGTGAGTTCGGGGTTACGGTAGTGCGGCCGGTGTAAGAACTCAGGCGTCCCCTCACACGCGTGCACCCACGCACGCCCCCCCCCCCACACACACACCCGCACACCGACACACACACAAACACACACTCACACACACACACAAACAAACTCACACATACACGCACCACACACACACACACACACACACACACACACACACACACACACACACACACACACACACACACACAC
>NW_014594553.1:0-663 GCF_000485595.1 Priapulus caudatus | reverse complement strand
CGTGATACCGAATGGGAAAATAAACGCAGACTACGCGCCGGTAAGAAAGAGATTGAACCGATGTATACAATAGAGGATGTGGAATCAGCATTGTCATTGTGTGAAGGTTTTGCTTATGGTCAATTTTTTCAGGTTACCGATGCTGTAAAAGTTTGTTTTCGTGATGCTGGGCATATTCTTGGTTCTGCCATCGTCGAAATATTTATCACCGAAGAGGGGATAGATAAGAAACTAGTATTCTCGGGTGATCTTGGTAACAGTTTTGCGGCACTCTTGCGTGATCCTGATATCGTCGAACAGGCTGATATTTTATTACTGGAGTCTACCTACGGTGACCGTAACCATCGACCGATGACAGAAACACTCGAAGAGTTCGAAGATATTATTGAAGAAGCTTCAGCAAATGGTGGCAACATTTTGATTCCATCATTTGCTGTTGGTCGAACTCAAGAAATTATTTTTCGCCTGGGTGAACTTTATCAGAAGGGAAAATTACGACATCAAGCAGTCTATCTAGATAGTCCGATGGCAATTGCAGTAACAGAAATTTATCATCGTTATCAAAACGTATATAACACAGAAGATGTGCAAGCGATGCAACAAGGTAAAGCAAGTAGTTTGCATACGTTTTACCGGCCTTGAGATATTCTATATCCACTGAGG
>NW_014594552.1:0-664 GCF_000485595.1 Priapulus caudatus | reverse complement strand
CAATACGTAAATGGGTATCTCGCCAAGGGCTGAGTTTCGGATCATCGCCAAGGTAGTCGTCACCAACATTTAAACCGCCAAGCCATGCGCTCTTTCCATCGACGACCACTATCTTGCGGTGATTTCGAAAATTAATCTGAAAGCGGTTACCACTGCCCTTACGGGTATTGAATGAAGCTACTTTTACTCCAGCCTGAGAAAAGTCATCTAGCCAGGCTTGTTTGAGATCAGCACTGCCCAGCCCATCGAACATCACATAAACCTTTACGCCTTCGCTCGCTTTACGTATCAATAATTGCTTAAATTGATTGCCTATTTTATCGGCTCGAAGAATGTAAAACTGGAAAAGAATATAGTCCTGCGCTTGTTCTATACCTTCAAAAAGGCTTGCGTAAGTGGCTTCTCCATCGACCAGTAGTTCTACTTGATTACTATCCAAAAAAGGTGCTTGAGCGAGGTTTTTAAGTGCCTCATATTCAGGGAATAATATCTTGGATTTAACGACATAATCCTCCAAACCGGTAGTGATTTCTTCTACTTTTGAATCAAGGTTCAGCGACTGGTTTTGCCAGGTATTCACGTAGCCCTTAAATTCACTACTGCCAAACACCCAGTAGGCAGGGACGGCAACAATCGCCACAGTATTAAGACTGACGACCCAGGC
>NW_014594551.1:0-664 GCF_000485595.1 Priapulus caudatus | reverse complement strand
AAACGTCGTCATCCTGATCATCTACTTCGTCGTCTTCGGGAAGACCGTATTTTACATCTTTGACGAGAACTTTCCGTTCACCTAGTTACAACTATGGTTACAACGTAGTGGCACCGCGTGGTCTATAGCCGTCGCGTGGAACCATGGAAATAATATACTAGTGTCACTATACATTTCTATGCGTGGAATTATAGAAATAACATAGTAGTGTCTCTATATATTTCTATGCGTGCATGGAACCATAAAAATAACATACTAGTGTCTCTATATATTTCTATGCATGGAACCATACAAATAATATACTATAGTGTCTCTATATATATGTCTATGCATGGAACCATAAAAATAATATACTAGTGTCTCTATATATTTCTATGCATGGAACTGTAGAAATAACATAGTAGTGTCTCTATATATTTCTATGCATGGAACTGTAGAAATAACATAGTATAGTGTCTCTAAATATTTCTATGCGTGCATGGAACCATAAAAATAATATACTAGTGTCTCTATAATTATATTTCTATGCATGGAACTGTAGAAATAACATAGTAGTGTCTCTATATATTTCTATGCGTGGAACAATCGAAATAATATACTAGTGTCTCGATATATTTCTATGCGTGGAACCATATAAATAATATACTAGTGTCTCTATATATTT
>NW_014594550.1:0-664 GCF_000485595.1 Priapulus caudatus | reverse complement strand
GAGAGGAGAGAGAGAGAGAGAGAGAGGGGGGGGAGGAGAGAGAGAGAACGTCTACATATATCGAGGGGGATATCCTTCGTGTTTTTCGGCGAGCTGCCTGCCGTATCAATTCCCCGCCGAATCTAGAGGCGCTTGTTCCGCACTGCCGAGAAAAACAGCTGTCTGCATGTGCCGCGACCGAGCGACCGACCGAGCAACCGAGAGAGTGTACTCGGCGCGATGCAGAGCGCACGCAGTATGGACCAGCAGTTTTTCCAGTCGCGCGCAGCATCCATCGGCGGAACTTGGTATATATACGGCTGTCTGTCAAGTAGAGGATGTCTCTCAGCTTCTCAGAGATTCGTACAAGAAGAGTAGGGGGTAGGGGCTGTCTCGATAGGCTCGCAAGTAGAGGATGTCTCTCAGCTTCTCAGAGATTCGTACAAGAAGAGTAGGGGGTAGGGACTGTCTCGATAGGCTCGCAAGTAGAGGATGTCTCTCAGCTTCTCAGAGATTCGTACAAGAAGAGTAGGGGGTAGGGACTGTCTCGATAGGCTCGCAAGCTCAACCCCTCCTCCTCCTCAATCCCTCCTTCTCGCACACCTCTTTCTCAACCCCCCCCATCTCACACACACAGACCGCGGATGTGGACGCGCACCGCCAGACTATTCCTTTACAAGACTCT
>NW_014594549.1:0-664 GCF_000485595.1 Priapulus caudatus | reverse complement strand
CGTTTATGCCGTGGCTGGTTGGTACCGCATTAATTCATTCATTGGCAAGCACAGAAAAACGTGGCGTCTTTAAAAGTTGGACGGTTCTGTTAGCAATACTCGCTTTCTCATTAAGTTTGCTTGGTACCTTTATTGTACGTTCAGGTGTGTTAGTTTCTGTTCACGCCTTTGCTACCGATCCGGCACGTGGTGTGTTTATTTTGGCGTTTTTGATTGTTGTCATCGGTGGTTCGCTGGGATTATACGCATGGCGTTCAGCCACGGTGGTTAGTCATGGTCGTTTCACTTGGTTCTCACGTGAAACGGCGTTGTTGTTAAATAATATTATTTTCCTTACCGCAGCAACGGCGGTTTTTATTGGCACCATGTATCCCCTTGTTGTTGATGCTTTTGGTATCGGAAAAATTTCAGTCGGCCGTCCTTATTTCGATACCATGTTTTCCATGATCGCTATTCCACTTTTATTATTATTAGGTGTGGGTCCGGCAGTGCGTTGGAAGGGTGACAAAATAGAACGTATATCGAAAGTATTGTTTGGTTTTTTCGCGGTATCGTTGGTGGTAGGTCTATTGGTGCCGTTTTTAATCGAAGACGAACTAAACGTGGCTACGGGTCTTGGTTATGCCGGTGCACTTTGGGTTGCACTAACCACATTTAAAGATGT
>NW_014594548.1:0-664 GCF_000485595.1 Priapulus caudatus | reverse complement strand
GAGAGAGAGAGAGAGAGAGCTCACGCTATCGACTAGTTTGCGAGAGCAATGTTGTCTACGACGCGACGTCTTGGAGTTACGCAGGCAGTTGCTGCGCTGTATACAAGCAGACAATTGCGCCGCCGTCCGCCACCACCACGATGAGATTCATGGACCTCGGTCCGTAACGTCTGCGAGGTGGCCGTGCACGCACGCGCGCGTGCTGTAGCGTCGCGTGTACTCACCGCGGAAGCGTGCGTGCGCGCGTGCAGGCGTGCGTGCAGGCGTCCGGCGATAGCGTCGCATGTACTCATATCACCGGGGGGCGTTCGCGTGCGCGTGGGCTCGCACGGGTGTGCGTGCGTGCGTACGTACGTGCGTGCGTGCGTGCGTGCGTTCGTGCGTGCGTGCGTGCGTGCTTCACGCGTAATATCGTATTCATGAATGAACGCGGACAGATAGACAGCTTTAACTCTGCCTTGTGTATAGACGGACCGCGCGCGTACCACTCCACCCCGTCTCTGCGAAGGTAGAGAGCAGAGCGAGGAACTGCGTGGGAAATTCTACCTTATACGTGCGAGGCAATGCGATAGGTGCATGTGTTTGGAGGATAGCGGTATACTCAGTGCGAGAGAAGGAGCTAATAACACCCTCGAGAATCAAGCGGTGCGCGCCCCCTACTGAC
>NW_014594547.1:0-664 GCF_000485595.1 Priapulus caudatus | reverse complement strand
ACACACACACACACACACACACACACACACACACACACACACACACACACACACACACACACACACCACACATATGTTACCTCTGCATGCAATTCACCTACTAACTCACCTCCCCCGATGTTTAACAACGATGTATCAACTCTCCTGGCTCGTCTATCCACCGTAAAACACTCCCACCACGTCAATATTATCCGAATAGTCCCACAATTTGCGCACCGCAGTGAAACGATCGCTACTAACACTCGCACGATCACAGGTAAATTACAGGTGGAGCGAACACAGGTAGACTACAGGTAGAGGCTGCACTCAGGTAGACGAATGTCGGCTAGCTACCACACCTGCGTCGGCACGCATACCTGTGAGGTGTAAGTAGCTAGGATGGCGGAGTGAGTGACTCTGCCGCGGTCACAGCTGACGGACCTCCGACATGCGAACCCAGCGCATGGCTGGCTGAGGGTTCGAGCAGACAGGTGTGTGGAGGGGGAGGGGACGGAGAGACAACCGAAAACTCGTTTCTGGTATGCTCTGGTGGAATCCACGGTGATGGGGCGCCCGCATTTCAGTTTTGCCGGGGTGTGCGGGAGGGTTGTGTGCGCTCAGCGCGACAATCGGCAGTGAAAGACCCGCGCGTCCCATGGAGACGGGTGACAAACACACACACACA
>NW_014594546.1:0-664 GCF_000485595.1 Priapulus caudatus | reverse complement strand
TACATCGAGCGAATTCACCCGTCGACGCGATCACCTATTGCGCATGATTGGAGATGATTCGATTGCCATTGTCTCTTCAGCTGCACTCAAAATTCGTAATCGTGATGCTGAGTTTCCCTTTCGTCAAGACAGTGATTTCCTCTACTTAACGAATTTCAACGAACCCAATGCCGTGGCCGTTTTCATTCCCGACCGCAAAGAAGGTGAGTATTTATTGTTCTGTCGTGAAAAAGACCCTACAACTGAACGCTGGACAGGGCGCATGGCGGGCTTAGAAGGCGCCAAAAAAGCCTTTGATGCAGATGACGCGTTCCCCATTGACGATATCGACGACATCCTGCCTGGCTTGATGGAAAACAAAGAAGCGGTGTATTACAGCATGGGTAACAGACTACTCATTTCGATCAACAGGTAATGTCATGGATGAATACCTTGCGCGAGAAATCACGTAGCGGCATTAAAGCACCGCATGAACTGGTCTCTTTAGATTTAATTCTGCACGATATGCGGTTGTACAAATCAAAGACTGAACAACGCTATATGCGTCATGCCGCAAAAACCTCGGTCGAAGCGCATCAACGCGCCATGAAAGTATGCCAACCGGGAATGTATGAATACCAAGTCGAAGCAGAAATCCTGCACGCGTTTCGTAAAGCGGGCATGG
>NW_014594545.1:0-664 GCF_000485595.1 Priapulus caudatus | reverse complement strand
GCGCACTAGACTACAGCTTACGATGCTCCAAAACTGGGAAATTCTTACGCATACGGCGTTGAGCTTCCAAGTCAATATCCATCATAATGACATGCGATCCCTTACTCGATACCTCTATCATTCTACCCCAGTAATCAACCATCATGCTATTGCCATAAGTAGCGCGTCCATTGACGTGATATCCACCTTGTGCTGGCGCAACAACATAACAGAGTTTTCAATCGCACGCGCCCGGATAAGGGTTTCCCAGTGCGCCTTTCCTGTTGCATCGGTGAAAGCCGATGGAATCAATAATATTTGCGCCCCCCTTTCTACCAAAGCACGATACAACTTTGGGAAGCGCAGGTCGTAGCACACCGACATGCCTATTTTTCCAAAGGGGGTATCAACCACTACCGCCTCGGTACCAGGAACAGTCGTGGCGCTTTCATTATAAGTTTCTTCGCTGTCTTCTAATATCACATCGAACAAATGGATTTTGTCATAACGCGCTACCTGCCGGCCTGTATCATCAAACATAATCGATGATGCCGATGTTTTATTCGGATCAGCTGTTGTTAGCGGAATGGTTCCTGCAACAATCCACACCCCCAGACTCTCGGCTAAATGGCTTAAAGTATCCTGAATAACGCCATGACCTTCGTCTTCTACTACGGCCACACGT
>NW_014594544.1:0-664 GCF_000485595.1 Priapulus caudatus | reverse complement strand
CACACACACACACACACACACACACACACACACACACACACACACACACACACACACACACACACACACGCACACACACACACACGGAGAGATAGGCAGACAGATAGACAGACGGACGGACAGGCAGACAGCAGTTCAGCCACAGCTTGCTCAGTAATCTACTTGTGGAACAAAGTAGTTTGTAGATCGACTCTGCTCAGCACACATCTCATACTGCGTACACCCGTGCCAGGAAGAGCAAACGCCATCGCCGTATTTACCGAAAAATTTGCGCCTAATTGCCAGCAAAAACTACGGCCGCCTCACCCGTGTGTCGTGTCGATTCAACATCACACTCCCTCCCACCCACTCCAACCCACCTCCGCGTATGTTTCATCGGTTCAACAACCCCCTCCCTCCCACCCACTCCAACCCACCTCCGCGTATGTTTCGTCGGTTCAACAACCCCCTCCCTCCCACCCACTCCAACCACCCTCCGCGTATGTTTTATCGGTTCAACAACCCCCTTCCTCCCACCCACTCCAACCCACCTCCGCGTATATCTTGTCGGTTCAACAACCCCCTCCCTCCCACCCACTCCAGCCCACCTCCGCGTAAGTCATGTTGGTTCAACAACCCCCTCCCTCCCACCCACTCCAACCCACCTCCGCGTATGTTTCATCGG
>NW_014594543.1:0-664 GCF_000485595.1 Priapulus caudatus | reverse complement strand
AACAGATATCAGGGACTATGTTAAAAAACGAAAAATCAGTGGCGGTACCCGCAGTGATACAGGACAGAAATGTCGGGATACCTTCGCCAGCCTTAAGAAAACCTGCCGAAAATTAGGGATCTCGTTTTGGCAGTACTTGGCTGATCGGCATCACGAAAATTCAATTCCTCCATTATCAGCCATACTTAGTGAAAAGCTATCTTGAACAATCCCTGCCACCACTTTATGAGCAGTTACTTGTTTTAAAGCTAACTTACTGGTCAGCTCACTTTTTACAGAACCCTCGCAGAAATGCGGGGGTTTTTACTTTCTGGACAATGATTGTCCACTCCGTTTATACCCTAACAAATACGGCTTATCGGTCAGCTCGACCATTTTAGTAACCGCTTGATTTTTCGGGCGGACTACTAATACCAATCACACTAACTATGTGATCATTTCTACTTGTTAAAAAGAACAATGACAGCGTTATTTATTTTATAATTAGAACAACTAGTTACTAAAATAAATGCCTTGTACTTGTCTGTTTTCCTACGTATAAAATAGATCACCTAATTAATGTAACTGGTATAAGATCAAAAAACCTCTGCTTTATTTTTTAAGTAGAGATTTTATGGTCGCATTTGCTAAATATTGAAGATTAGAAACTATAGGTTACTTCAAC
>NW_014594542.1:0-664 GCF_000485595.1 Priapulus caudatus | reverse complement strand
TATTGAGCTTACGACCATCGACATACCCGTAATAACAACATCATCGGCGATAGAAATATGTCCGTTGATGGAACTTGCTCCCCCAATCTGACAACGTTTGCCAATAATCGTACTACCAGCAACTGCTACACAACCTGCAATCGCGGTGTGCTCTCCAATCTTTACATTATGAGCAATTTGAACAAGGTTATCGATCTTCACACCGTCCGAGATGATTGTTGAACCTAGAGCGGCACGATCTATACTCGTGTTCACTCCCACTTCCACCTCGTTTCCAAGCACCACATTACCAACTTGTTTTATTTTGTACCACTCCCCCTGATTGGGTGCATAGCCAAAACCATCTGCACCAATGACGGCGCCAGAATGCAAACGACATGATTCGCCAATATGAGTATGGGAATAAAGTGTGACATGTGCATGTAAGTGAGTATTCTTGCCGATAACACAATCTTCGCCGATGACACAAGATGCTTCAATTACCACATCCTCAGCTATATTTACTCCCGCTTCAATAACCACATTGGCGGCGATAGACGCCGTGTCGGCTATTTGCGCATCACTCGAAATAACGGCAGAAGGATGTATCCCAGGCTGAGGTGATTTATCAGGGTAAAAGGCATTAATCACTCGTGCATAGGCAAGATAAGGCGACTTATTGATC
>NW_014594541.1:0-664 GCF_000485595.1 Priapulus caudatus | reverse complement strand
CCACGCCACGCAGCAGTGTCCCCTCCCCCCGCCGCCCACCCGCTGAGCGTGAAACAGCCGGCAGGCGCGGGTGCGAAGAAGTGTCATCGTGCTCGCGCGCCTACTTAGGACATGAAGCTGACGACCTTTGTCACGTCGGACTGCTACATTCGCCCCGTGATTTCCACGCGAGAGGATTGGATTCATGCGAGAGGGTGGAGATGATCCAGAGGATCGTGGGAGAGCGCTATCGGCTGGCGCTTGCAAGGTGCCCCTATATACGCGCGCACGACGCTCCCCGGGTTTGCCCTAACTATAGATGTAGGTCAGTATAGAAGGCTAATGAAGCTGCTAGTGCTGCATGCGCTGCGCACCCGTATACTAGTAATGATGGTCAGGTTTGATTATCGTCTGATCTCTGCTGCTGCCGGACGAAAAAGATGCTGCGCCGTGTGTGTGTGTGTGTGTGTGTGTGTGTGTGTGTGTGTGCGTGCGTGCGTGCGTGTGTGTGCGTGCGTGCGTGTGTGCGTGCGTGTGTGTGTGTAGACACACTGTGTGCGGCGTTTGATTATTACTGGCTCGCAATCGGGGAGAAATGCGTGTGTGCGTGCGAGCGTGAGAGGAAGTGGAAGGAGAGCGAGAGAGGGAGATAGAGAGATAGAGAGCGAGGGAGAAAGAGAGAGAG
>NW_014594539.1:0-664 GCF_000485595.1 Priapulus caudatus | reverse complement strand
ATTGTGTATGATGCAAAAATCGCGCTTCTGAAAGATCTGCATATACTTTTCTGTCTCTACAAGGCCTATCTTTATTTCATTATCCGTTTATATAGGTCATTCACCCAAATTTAAACAACCTTGATGTTTCAGTATTATGGTCACAATATTACATTTTCATTGCACACACTTCTTCCCATGCATGTGCGAGCGCGCAGGTACGCGAGAGCGTAGAGCGTGTGAGCAGAGAAGCAGATCGAGCTACAGCATGTAAAATCGAGCTTTCCCAGTAAAATGGAAACTAAGCATGAAATGAGAGTTGTTGAATCATGAGCAAAAGTATGATTTGAAGATAAGCGACGAAGCGGCGAGCGCAATTAAAATGAAAAAAACCACTCACACACGTATGCACACACACGTACGCACGCACGGACACACACACACACGAACACGAACGCGCGCACACACACACACACACACACACGCACACGCTCAGGCACGGACACACGCACACACACAGGCACCCCCCCACCACCACACACACACGAAAGAGAGAGAGAGAGAGAGAGAGAGAGAGAGAGAGAGAGAGAGAAGAGAGAGAGAGAAGGAGAGGAGAGAAAGAGAGAGAGAGAGAGAGAGAGAGAGAGAGAGAGAGAGAGAGAGAGAGAGAGAGAGAGAGAGAGAG
>NW_014594538.1:0-664 GCF_000485595.1 Priapulus caudatus | reverse complement strand
CGAGCCGCGTTATTTCAAATCGCCCTTGGTTGATATGGCTTTGGTGGCGCTTGCTGGTCCGGTGTCTAATTTTTTCATGGCCTGTTTTTGGGCGTTTTTTATTGTGTTATCAAACTCGGTATTAGACCCTTCAAGTGCTTTATCGTTTTTAGCGGATGTTGGTGAGAAAGGTATTTATATTAATATTATTTTAATGGTGTTGAATCTGTTGCCGATTCCGCCACTGGATGGTGGCCGTGTAGTGGCAGGTGTTTTACCGCCGGTGCTGGCTTTACCATTCATGAAGTTAGAAAGATTTGGCATGGTGATTGTTTTACTATTACTTGTCACTGGCGTACTCGGTAAAATCATGTGGCCAGTGGTGCTGCACTTCGTCAAAATCGTTAGCACAATATTTGGACTTTAATTTAGGACAGTAAATTGAATACAGTAGCAACACAACATCAACGCGTTTTATCAGGCATGCGGCCAACGGGTCGCTTGCATTTAGGGCATTATCACGGCGTACTAAAAAACTGGGTGCAGCTGCAACATGAGTACGAATGTTTCTTTTTTGTCGCTGACTGGCATGCGTTAACGACGCATTATGAAGATCCGTCTGTCATCGAGCAAAGCACTTGGGAAATGGTTGTTGATTGGCTAGCCGCAGGCATTAGCCCAGGAT
>NW_014594536.1:0-664 GCF_000485595.1 Priapulus caudatus | reverse complement strand
GTTCAACAATTAACTTGCCTACTAATGTTGCGGCTTCGACATTGCCTGTATACGATAACTCAGAACGAACTGCTGTTTCTACAGTAGAAGCACTAGCTATTACTGTATTATCTTCAGCGGAGATCACCTGAGCATAAATATGTTTTGAAGTACGATGAACTGATAAACGATCAACACGTAATTCACGCATTTTCATACGGGTACGCTTACCACGACGAATTCGAGCTGCCTTCTTACTCATCTTCATTTAACTAATCCTACTTCTTCTTAGCTTCTTTACGAATGATACGCTCACCCGCATACTTAACACCCTTGCCCTTATATGGCTCAGGTGGACGATACGCTCTGATTTCAGCTGCTACTTGACCAACCTTCTGCTTATCAGTTCCACGTATAATAATTTCAGTTTGAGATGGTGTCTCAGCTGTAATCCCATCAGGCAATTGATAGTTCACTGGGTGTGAGAAGCCTAGCGTAAGATTTATAGTATTACCTACTGCTTTAGCTCGATAACCAACACCAACCAATTCTAGTTTTTTCTCAAAACCACTAGAAACACCTACGACAATATTACTCACCAACGAACGCATTGTTCCTGCCATCGCAGAAGCTGAACTATTTGCAGCATCTGAAACTGAAAATACTAATGTATTTGCGTCTTCTG
>NW_014594535.1:0-664 GCF_000485595.1 Priapulus caudatus | reverse complement strand
CTATACTACTGTAGCTATACTACTGTAACTATACTACTGTAGCTATACTACTGTAACTATACTACTGTAACTATACTACTGTAGCTATACTACTGTAGCTATACTACTGTAGCTATACTACTGTAGCTATACTACTGTAGCTATACTACTGTAGCTATACTACTGTAACTATACTACTGTAACTATACTACTGTAGCTATACTACTGTAGCTATACTACTGTAACTATACTACTGTAGCTATACTACTGTAGCTATACTACTGTAACTATACTACTGTAACTATACTACTGTAGCTATACTACTGTAGCTGTACTACTGTAACTATACTACTGTAACTATACTACTGTAACTATACTACTGTAGCTATACTACTGTAACTATACTACTGTAGCTATACTACTGTAACCATACTACTGTAACTATACTACTGTAGCTATACTACTGTAACTATTCTACTGTAACTATACTACTGTAACTATACTACTGTAACTATACTATTGTAACTATACTACTGTAACTATACTACTGTAACTATACTACTGTAAGCTTCTTCCGCGAAACCGAAAACCATGTCGCGATCAGTTTTTGCCGATGCCGCAGCAATTTTTGCATCGCTCACCACAAACCCACGAGAGCAGCCGCGACGAGGCGGCCAACCGCCCT
>NW_014594533.1:0-664 GCF_000485595.1 Priapulus caudatus | reverse complement strand
ACCTCCGATGTTGAAATTGCATCTGTTTCGGGAGATATACATAGCGTCAATCGCGTTAACTTCGCACTGCTACATCTGTTTGGCTACCGGTTTATGCCGCGCTTCACCCAGCTGAACGATAAATCTAAGCACAACTTAGTGGGATTTGAAGAGCTTAAAGAGTATGAGCAACTCTTTATTAAGCCCAGCAAGCAGGCAGAAAAGGCACTCATCATTAAGGAGTGGGACAACGTTTTGCGGATACTGGCTTCCCTGGCGTTAAAAAGACAACCCAGAGTCAAATTGTCCGTAAACTATCGTCGCATAAGAAGAATCTAACTCTGAAGGCGCTGATTGCTCTGGACCAGATCATTATGACTGACTACATTCTGGACTACATTGACAGCAAAGAAGTCCGTACTGTTGTTCAGGCCAGTTTATGCCGGGGTGAAAGTTACCATCAGTTGTCATCAACTATAGCTAAGGTTAACAATGGTAAGATTCTCAGCGGAAAAGATGAAATCGAACTGGGTGTTAACGCTGAATCTATTCGTCTCATTGCCACAGTGGTGATATTTTATAATGCAACGCTGCTATCACAGCTGTATGAGCATTACCGGGCATTTGACCCAGAAAAAGCCAAAGAAATTGCGCGATTATCACCCGTGGCCTGGCAGCATTTATC
>NW_014594532.1:0-664 GCF_000485595.1 Priapulus caudatus | reverse complement strand
CGTTTTAGTATCTAGCTCTTTGCATGCAGGTTAGGAAATCTATAGATGCATGGCGCGTAATGGACTGCCAGTTGTATTCTGTCGTTTAAAGTAATATTACCCTATGAAGTTCTAGTATAAAACATAACTAATGTGCGCGTGGGTGGGCATGCGTGCGTGCGTACGTTTATGTGTGCAAGCGGATGGGCATGCGTGCGTGCGTGCGTGTGTACGTTTGTGTGTACAGACGGGTGGGCATGCGTGCGTGCGTGCGTGCGTGTGTACGTTTGTGTGTACAGACGGGTGGGCATGCGTGCGTGCGTGCGTGTGTACGGTTATGATAAAGACGGGTGGGCATGCGTTGGTGCGTGCGTGCGTGAGTGTGTACGTTTGTGTGTACAGACGGGTGGGCATGCGTGCGTGCGTGCGTACGTGTGTACGTTGTGTGTACAGACGGTGGCATGCGTGCGTGCGTGCGTGCGTGCGTGTGTACGGTTATGATAAAGACGGGTGGGCATGCGTTCGTGCGTGCGTGCGTGAGTGTGTACGTTTGTGTGTACAGGCGGGGTGGGCACGCGTGCGTGCATGCGTGCGTGTGTGCGTGCGTGCGTGCGTGCGTGTGTGCGTGTGTGCGTGCGTGCGTGCGTGCGTGCGTGTGTGCGTGTGTGCGTGCGTGCGTGCGTGC
>NW_014594531.1:0-664 GCF_000485595.1 Priapulus caudatus | reverse complement strand
ATCGCAATCGCGCCCCTTAAAAATGAAAGCCTGTTCCGAAGGTAATATTTTACGTTGTACGCGATACGCGCGCGGAGAGGCGACATACGCGTCGCCACTCTCTGGATAACCTCGTATGCAGATCGGGCGTGCCACGCGGGCGTATAGCTATATCATATTGCACGCGAGTAGAGATTTTGTTAGTGTTTATAGCCTGATCTAATACGCGCACGTATAGTGAACTAGATAATCCTGTGTTCGTGTTCTCTGTCGCCGCTACTGTCAGCTACCTAGGGAGGAAACCCTCCCGCAGCCGGACCGAGGACCTGGGTAGGCGGAGGGTATAAACCCGCCTTGTTACACTGTAGTATTTGTGAATGTGTGTTCAATATTATTTTCACTTTTTACTGACTCTGTCCCAAGTGCCTGTGGTGTCAGTGTAGTGTCTAGTGAGACTGAGTACAGAGTAGTGTGGTTAGATCACTTTAATACTTATTTATTACTTTTGTAGATTTGTAGAAGTAGCATACATGATACATATGTTAATTGTTCTGTTTAACCTTGGATTGATGATTGATCACTGGCAGTGAGATCAAGTCCCTGCTTTAGCACGCTTGTGTGTGGTGGGGGACTTCATTCATATCACTACCACTAATACCAGTGGACAACGCTTGGGTCTGCACGA
>NW_014594530.1:0-664 GCF_000485595.1 Priapulus caudatus | reverse complement strand
TACAATAATCACTGAAGAGGGCGCCACGGGTACAATAATGAATGAAGAGGGCGCCACAGGTACAATAATCAATGAAGAGGGCGCCACAGGTACAATAATCAATGAAGAGGGCGCCACGAGTACAATAATCAATAAAGTGGGCGCCACGGGTACAATAACCAATAAAGAGGGCGCCATGAGTACAATAATCAATGAAGAGGGCGCCACATGTGCGATAACAAAGAAAGCACAACGGGTGTGATAACGAAGACAGGGGGCGCTGTGGGTGCGATGACTAAGGTAGAGGGCGCAGCTGCACGCGCCACTCACCTTTGTCGCCCAGATGCTTTGGTCGAGCGGGTGGAAGAGCTTGAAGCAAAAGCCATCTTTCTTCGACGGCCGCTCGATCAGCTCACACACGTTCAGCAAGATCGTTCCCACCCACTGTCCTGCCTGCAGGTAAACACAGGTAAACACAGGTAAACAAACACACGGATGCAGCGTTCCCACCCACTGTCCTGCCTGCAGGTAAACACAGGTAAACACAGGTAAACACAGGTAAACAAACACACGGATGCAGCGTTCCCACCAAGTGTCCTGCCTGCAGGTAAACACTGGTAAACACAGGCAAACACAGGTAAACACAGGTAAACACAGGCAAACACAGGTAAACACAGGTAAACAC
>NW_014594529.1:0-664 GCF_000485595.1 Priapulus caudatus | reverse complement strand
TTGGGAACACTCCTAATGGAGTATCACTCCGCGTTTAGAACGCGTAAAACTACGCAACATGTATGGTTCAATATGAGGAGTAGGATCAAACATGATATTATTATCACCCTGTATCATCTTACTCATGATAATATAGCAATAGTCTACACAACCGCAATCAATGCATGTTATCACGAAGCTACGTCAGTCATCGTAAGATCATAATAATTTTTCTATATATTGTTTTCAAATTTTCTATAATTCTATATTCATTTTAACGTTTTTTATAGGGTAAATACAAGGACAACGACCATAAAAAAACACCCTCCCCTTCTTCGCGCACGCGCACCTGGGTTTGAGCAAGCTTGGCGAGAAGAAGTTACTCCCCATACGAAACGCACCCCATCCACCTCAAACACCCCTACTCCCCCTCCTCCTCCCCCTTCCTCCTCACGCACGCGCACCTGGGTTTGAGCAAGCTTGAGTGGCGCAGAGATCTTGCGCATGAGTGTGCGTGGCTCCCTCTGGCGTCGCAGGCAGGGCAGCCGAGTGAGCGGCGTGCGCGACGGCGGGGGAGAGTCCGGCTCCGGAGCCGTAGTCGGGGAGTTCTCCCGCAGGTCGTAGTCCGTCTCCTCCTGCGGAACACTGCAGCAGAGAGGAACACACGCGTGTAAACAGAGGAGGG
>NW_014594528.1:0-664 GCF_000485595.1 Priapulus caudatus | reverse complement strand
CAAATAATACCAGGATACCACCGATGATCGGTGTCCAGACTACCAGGCTTAATAATGGCCAATCAGCGTACATAGTTTAATAATTACCTTTCATTATTATTCAAGCAATACTCAGCCTAAAACTGCCCATCCGAGCAACAAGATTAATCCTGTAATCATCACGAACGCGTAGTGACTCAGATAGCCGGTTTGTGACTGACGAACAATCCCCGAAACCCAGCCCACCAGTTTTGCACTGCCATTAACTACCAGGCCGTCAATCAACAGAGCATCGCCAAGACGCCAGAGCACATGCCCGATGCCGCGACTGGTCTTAGCAAATACGACATCGTTAAATTTATCGAAATAATATTTCTGATCGAGCAGGTTATATATAAAACCAAATTTTTCTTTTGCACGCTCGGCGATCGATGGCTTCTTCAAGTAGATATACCAGGCAGCAGCAACACCGGCAAAGGCCAGATAGGCAGGGCCAGGAACTAAGGCGTGTAAGACAAAGCTCATTGGGCCATGGAATGCGTCGGCAACAGCAGCCATCGCGCCGTGTTCACTCATGGTGAAAATCGCGTTATCGAAATAGCCGCCAAAAAGCACGGTTTCTATGGTTAACCAACCAATCAGCACTGACGGTATCGCCAGCATGATCAATGGAAAAGTAACCACT
>NW_014594527.1:0-665 GCF_000485595.1 Priapulus caudatus | reverse complement strand
AGATGGAGCCTTACGTGGCTTGCTCGATGCAGGTTTTTGTGACGCAGTCGTCGCTTTTTGCTCAATAGTATCAGCTAGACGCATGGTTAGCGCGATGCGTTTTCGTGCCACATCGATTTCCATCACTTTGACTTTAACGATATCGCCCGCTTTAACGATTTCATGTGGGTCTTTGACAAAACGATCGGCTAAAGCAGAGATATGCACTAAACCATCTTGATGCACACCAATATCGACAAAGGCACCGAAATTGGTGACATTAGTGACCGTGCCTTCCAATATCATGCTTTCTTTCAGATCGGATATTTTTTCAATGCCTCTTTAAAGGTGGCGGTTTTAAACGCAGGGCGGGGGTCGCGTCCTGGTTTGTCCAGCTCATTGATAATATCGGTGATGGTGGGTAGACCGAAGGTATCATCGGTATAGTCGGCAGGGTTTAAAGCCTTTAACTTACTGCTATTGCCAATTAAGTGGGCAATATCACTATCATTGGCAGCGGCTATTTTACTCACCACGCCATAAGACTCAGGATGAACCGCCGAAGCATCGAGCGGGTTATCACCTTGATGAATGCGTAAGAAGCCCGCCGCTTGTTCAAAGGATTTTGCGCCCAATCGGGGCACGGCTTTAAGTTCTTTGCGGTTATTGAAACGGCCTTTTTCATT
>NW_014594526.1:0-665 GCF_000485595.1 Priapulus caudatus | reverse complement strand
GATTCAGATTCTGAGAAAATTGATTAAACACTTCAGCTTCAACGCCATGCCGCCAGTTATCCTTGCAAACAAAACAGGGGTTACATGCAACCAGTAAAGCTGCAGCGACTCGCTGTGGAAATAACTCAGCTAAACGCAAAACAGCCAAACCACCTAAAGACCAACCCACCCACATAACTGGCCGATGTACCAGAGGCATTAACGCTTGCACAAAGCCATCCAAGGAACTAACAGCCACTTTAGACATCGACCCATGACCAGGCAAATCCACCGTCACAACATTAATCCAATCTGGCAATGTTGCTATACATTCATCCCACACTGCGCTATTCATCGCCCAACCATGAACAAAGATACACGTTACCCTTTTATCTACCACTTACAATTTACCTCAAAAATAGAAAGAAAATCATTTAAGGTTTTTTCAAACGTCTGCGGTAAGCTTGCGCATCTAAATTAATCATCCACATTCTCAGCCATACTTTCAATTAAATTCGCACATAGTCGCAATGGAAATTAGCATCAACACTCTTTTATTTGTCGGTCTCGCCTATCTCATAGGCTCCTTTTCAACCGCCATCGTAACTTGCAGAATGCTTGGCCTCGAAGACCCTCGTAATACTGGCTCTAATAATCCAGGTACAACCAATGTACTCCGGCACGGC
>NW_014594525.1:0-665 GCF_000485595.1 Priapulus caudatus | reverse complement strand
AGACCACTACTGCTATTAATGTTTTCAGCATAAATGCCCTTCGCCATTATGGCAAACGCTATTATTGCTTATGTACAAGTTTATGTTACTATCAGTCATCTGTCTAACTAGGAGAACATAATGATTGATACTGCACTTGCCGATGACATTAAAAATTTTCAAGATGGATTTATACCGTCCGTGCCAAAACAAACTCTCGATTTATTAATGAGCGAGTTACAGGGGCTCATCGACACCGGACTTGCGAAAAAAGCACTTACTACAAACGCTTCATTTCCAAAATTTAATTTACCAAACTCAAATAATAAAACCTTAGCGTTAAGCCATTTGTTAGAGAAAGGCCCTGTCGTTCTAAGTTTTTACCGGGGAGCGTGGTGCCCTTATTGCAACCTAGAAATTAATGCCTTACAAAAACACCTATCCGAAATCGCCGCTACGGGTGCGCAACTAATTGCTATTTCACCTCAGACACCGGATAAGTCTGTAGATCAAATTACTAATTCAGAACTGACTTTTGAAGTATTAAGCGACATAGGAAATCAACTGGCGAAGGAATGTGGTTTGGTTTTTTCTTTACCTCGGTCACTACGACCCATTTATGAGGCGTGGGAAATTGATATCCCAGGGCATAATGGCGATGATAGTTTTGAATTACCAATGCCTGC
>NW_014594522.1:0-665 GCF_000485595.1 Priapulus caudatus | reverse complement strand
GTGTGTGTGTGTGTGTGTGTGTGTGTGTGTGTGTGTGTGTGTGTGTGTGTGTGTGTGTGTGTGTGTGTGTGTGTGTGTGTGCACTGTGCAGCCTGCTGGAATCACGGTATATATTATACGCGAGGCCCGTGGCTCTTAGTAATAAATCACCTCACTGTCAGTAAGTAACTTGCTGTATTATATGGCCGCTGGTTGGTGTAATCCGACTTTATATATACACGCAGCTGGGCCGTGTTGTATATCAGCTATTGGTCGAGTAGTGCAGTCATGCAGTCAGTCAGTCGGTCAGCAACATCAACGTGTGTGTGCGTGGCGTGAAATTTGATTGTAAGATGATACAGTATATAGGATTTGTGGTTATAGCATATGATGAATGTAACCGGTAAACGACGTTGCATTTCTTCTGAAAACCACCGTCCACTGCATGACGTGTATGACCTTCTTTTGACCTTGTGTATGTAGGTATGAGTGCGTATAAGTGGTATAAGAATTCACCTATTATATATTCGCGGTGTGCGTGCGTGCGTGCGTGCGTATGTGTGGGTGCATGCGTGCGCGTGTGCGTGCGTGCGTGCGTGCGTGCGTGCGTGCGTGCGTGTGTGTGTGTGTGTGTGTGTGTGTGTGTGTGTGTGTGTGTGTGTGTGTGTGTGTGTGTGTGTGTGTGT
>NW_014594521.1:0-665 GCF_000485595.1 Priapulus caudatus | reverse complement strand
CTAGTCTATAACGGAATGTCGGATTATATATCAAATATATATATGTTCATATATATATATATAATATAATATATATATATATATATATATATATATATATAAATATAAGCACGACGTTTTCACGACCGGCACTTTACATTTCATGTTGTCGTATTCAGTTCCGCCCGTGTTCTTTACCTATAACAGCGTCAGCCGCAGAGCGTGTGTATACCGGTGTGCAAGTAACGGTGTATATAACGGTGTATAACAGTGTATATAACGGTGCATATAACGGTGCATATAACGGTGCATATAACGGTGCATATAACGGTGTATAACGTTAGAGTTAGTTAGCGGTCTGCATCAACCATTAGGCTTAGCTCTAGGTTCAGCCATGTTTGCCCGTGTCGTCGCCATCACTGCTCCCCCGCACCCCACTACCCCCTCTTCCTCCCGCCCCCCTACCCCCTCTTCCTCCCGCAACCCACTACCCCCTCTTCCTCCCGCACCCCACTACCCCCTCTTCTTCCCGCAACCCACTACCCCCTCTTCCTCCCGCAACCCACTACCCCCTCTTCCTCCCTCACCCCACTGCCCCCTCTTCCTCCCGCACCCCACTACCCCCTCTTCCTCCCGCAACCCACTACCCCCTCTTCCTCCCGCAACCCACTACCCCCTCTTCCTCC
>NW_014594520.1:0-665 GCF_000485595.1 Priapulus caudatus | reverse complement strand
GGTTCTCTATGATACTCACACCATATAGCGCTTCAATTTTTTGCTTAGCTACTTCAAAAATCTGATTACTACCAGCAAAGTCGTTATTCATTCGGCGTAACATGCCTTTATCTAAGGATGAAATAACTTCTTTTTGATCGAGATCTTGTTCCTCAACTAGCGCTAAAGAAACATCAGGACGACCAACCAGCAAACCATCGCGCGTGGACAAAGCATGCTGCCCATAGGTAGCGCAGGACTGCAATATGACGCTAACGCTAACAAGCAAACCAAATTTAATTCTTTGGCTTGCTTGTGAAAGTTTACTCAGCGATTGCATGTAAGGATTGGTATGTATAAACATTGACTTCAATGTCACATTTCTCCGTTAAAAGAATTAGTTTGTTTATAAGGGCACTTCTATTAATTGCTTGTATCCTCTGCGTTGCACTTTTTCGACAGGCTATAGCATGGCTTCAAAAGCGCGTCTTAATTCTGAACTGGCCGTAAAACCAGAGAGCACAAACAATTAATAGAGGTGCCCATAAGTCTAACTTTTACAAACGGAAACCGCCTTTTTCAACTGTCTTTTTGATTTTTTTCTGGCCTAGCCAAACTTTGCGATTTGTACCAAGCTCAATCAATGTTAAGTCAATTTGATAAAAACGCGCTTGTTCACCACTAAC
>NW_014594519.1:0-665 GCF_000485595.1 Priapulus caudatus | reverse complement strand
ACACCGCCTCCGCACACACACACACACACACACACACACACACACACACACACACACACACACACACACACACACACACACACACACGGGCGCGCGTGCGCACACGAGCTTTTATATAAAATGTCAATGTTAAATTGTAATATATTGTTCTGTATTTAAAATATTATCTTAATCATTTTGTATAATTTCTAAGAACACTGCGTTAAATGAATACTTGTTCTATGTCCCACACTACTACTACTAGTCTACTACTACCATAGAAATAGTATAGATAGTGTTATCTATACTATTTCTATGACTACTACCTATTAAAGGTTGCGCTGGCTCGAACAAAAATGGCGTCGTGTTTCACCTTAAGTACTAGCGTACTGGTTTCATGTCGTTAATAGAGCACGGCTTTCAACCAATCGGCAATGTTTCTGTGTCAAAACAAATCGCGACTGTACACAAAGATAACCGATTGCGATCGTTCTAGAATGTATCGATATTTATTAATCAACTGAGTCTTTTCACATTCTTACATTATAGCACGGACGCTAGAGTACGACTAGTAGTAGTAGGTATCGTAGTAGTAGTAGTAGGAGTAGTAGTAGTAGTACTAGGGCTAAGTACTAGTAGTAAGTATAGACTAGGCCCATAGGCATAGGCCATAGCCACAAGTTCCC
>NW_014594518.1:0-665 GCF_000485595.1 Priapulus caudatus | reverse complement strand
AGAGAGAGAGAACTGGGGAGAGACGAGCGATAGAGATAGATATAGCCGGGAGAGACGAGAGCGAGAGAGATATGGGTAGAAGTAAAGAGAGCGCCAGAGACTGAGACAAAGACAGAAAGACAGAGGGAGAAGGGGTAAAAGGAAGGAGATGAGGGGGGGAGTAAAGAGAGGGGGGAGAGAGAGAGAAAAGGGAAAAGAAAACATACGCAGCACGTGAATAGAGCCTCTTCCATCGCTTCCTGCAGCTGAGGCGGCAGCCGCCTTTCCCTCGCGGGCAATGGACCCGCGTCGGTTGACACAATGCGCGTGACGTCATCAGATTGTGCGCTGATGTCATTTCAGCAGACGCGAGATAAAGGCGGTATCGAGTTCGTGGTGAGCTTATCCGCGGGATGCTAATGGCACGCTTCCTTAGAAAACCCGCGCGCGTCGGATTCAAATCAAATTTCCATTTATACGCGCGAAGTCCATGTTGTGATGCATGAAGAAGTGCGCTGAAATAAAGAGTGAAAGGCACAGTGTGAGTGTGAGAGTGTGAGAGGGAGATAGTGGGAGAGAGCGCGAGTGCGAGAAAGAGAGTGGGCGAGAGAGAATGAGAGCGCGCGAGAGAGAGGGGAGAGCACGCGCGAGAGAGAGAGAGAGAGAGAGAGAGAGAGAGAGAAGAG
>NW_014594517.1:0-665 GCF_000485595.1 Priapulus caudatus | reverse complement strand
TTACTCCAGCCTGACATTGGATTCGTGCCATTTTTGATTAGAAAAAGGCATAGAAGGAAATGAGCCAGGGAAAGAAAATGGGTTGCTACTATTACCCCCACCAAAATTATTTGGAAACATATTACCCATGCCTGGAAATGACTGCCTAGGGTAGGCATTATTTTGCCCATTATTTCGATATGCTGGTGGTCGTTGTTGAGGCATAGACGCCATTGGCATTCTTTGCTGATAGGGCATAGGTGCAATTGGCATTCTTTGCTGATAGGCCATAGGTGCCACATTATTTTGCGGCATCACATAATTTGGTACAGGAAAAACATTCCCTGCTGGAAACCCATTGGGAAGCACCCTCATATTTTGTCCCATCTGTGGAGGACTATTCGGTGTCGAAAAAGGGTTAATATACGCTGGCTGTAATGGGAACGCTTGAAAATTAGCCATTGGTGCAACGGGAGCTGCTCCCCAAGCTTGATTTGGCGCAGCCGTCACAGACGTGGAAAACAAAGTCATTATAGCGGACAGCATTACGCTGTTTTTTAAATATTTCATAGTAAGCACATTTAGAATGATTTTTTGGATGGCAGGAGTATATCAGAATCACTGAATATAAGTAAGTACTAATATACTTATTGTTAGTTTATCTCCATTCTAACACACTACTTTCG
>NW_014594516.1:0-665 GCF_000485595.1 Priapulus caudatus | reverse complement strand
TAAATACGAGGTTTCGTGTGAACGAGGCTATTGTTATAGTTATTTGAAAAGTTACGCAAAAGAATGAATAAATATTACGCAATCTTAATTTATTAATATGTGCTAGACATGTGCAGCTAGGATCGTATGCTCTGTACGTACTCTTCGTGCCACCCATGGTCCGTTGTATCACTGCCGTTATCGTTATGTTTCTCATAATCCGATTGGTTTCCATCCTCCTCAATAGCAGTGTTATTCACTTCAAACTGTAATCTGTAATCAACGCAGGTTATAGTTGTTACTTACTGAATAGTAGTAGTAGTAGTAAAAATAATAATAATAATAATAATAATAATAATAATAATAATATAAAAAATAGTAATAATAATAATAATAATATAAAAAAATAGTAATAATAAAAATAATAATACTTGTTATATCCTGATTGATAGAAGATATGCAGTACAGATATAAACAGCTTATTCGCGTATGTGATACTATTAGAAATAAGAAAGATATCAAATATGTCACCACACATTTCGTCACAAACCAACGCAAATGCATGACCGTGATATATATATTAAAAGCTAATAAATAATAACAATAATAATTTATTAGCTCTTTATATAATATATATATATATATATATATGTATATATATATATATATATATATATATATATATA
>NW_014594515.1:0-665 GCF_000485595.1 Priapulus caudatus | reverse complement strand
AAAAATTTCTATAAGAAACTATCTGCGCCTTCCTGAGGAAAAGCTCCTTGGTTTGCGCAATAAAGTTGATCGACATCAAAGTGCTATTAACACACTGATGAAAAAAAGCCCTCAGTGAAGAGGTATTTGTAGATTTACACACCTTGATGTGTGGTGAAGCTGATACCTGCCCTGTTTTTACCCGTGATGTAGAATTGATCTCTTTTGATGGAGGACACCTAACTCAAGCAGGGGCGCGTTTTGTGGGTAAAACGCTGTTTGAAGCGTCTCGACTACGGGATATTTAGGACTCAATATACACTGATCGTATTAACATCGATTCAAAATATAATCGGTAAAATAGCCTTGTTTGTCTGTTAGCTTCTCAATGATTTTAAAATCTGTCTGGCTTAGAATCTCATTGAGAATTTCGTCGTTATATTTGCGTGAAATTTCCGTGTGTATTTTTTCATTGGCGCTAAAATGATAAGTTTTCCCTGTGGCTTTAATGGCTACTTCTTGATCATTCAGGACTTTTTATATAGCTTCTGGCAATACCTTCTTGCTCTGAGTATTCGCATAGATGATCAAATCTTTTTAGGTCAAAATTGGCGCCGAGTTCTTTGTTAATACGATGAAGCAGGTTTAGATTAAAGTCACGTGTAACCCCCTTTTCATCATCATAC
>NW_014594513.1:0-665 GCF_000485595.1 Priapulus caudatus | reverse complement strand
TATATATATATATATATATATATATCTCTTTTTAGTTAAATGTACGCGGCTTTATACAAGGACTTGAGTTTGTTTACACATGTCACACACAGCACGACACGTCGTTTCTGAAAGCTGCCAATTTCCTTGGCTTTTTATTCATTGTTAAATCTATCTGGCAATTTCAGACTCACTGGCAGTTTTTCTGACAGTTGATGAAATTGCATTTTTCGAGTTTCCTTTTTTGTCCTTACTATTAAGGACGTGGGACCCGTCTATTCTACGAGCTTCCTTGTGTGTCCTCCCTGTTACGAACGTGGAACCAGTCTATTCTACGAGCTTCCTTTCTTGTTCTCTCTGCGAGTGAAGGACGTGGAACCAGTCTATTCTACGAGCTTCCTTTGTGTGTCCTCACTGTTACGAACGTGGAACCAGTCTATTCTAGAAGTTTCCTTTCCTGTTTTCGCTGCGAGTTTGAGACGTGGTATCAGTCTATTCTACGAGCTTCCTTGTGTGTCCTCACTGTTACGAACGTGGAACCAGTCTATTTTACGAGCTTCCTTTCTCATTCTCGTAGCGAGTAAAGGACTTGGAAGAAGTCTACATATGCACACACACACACACACACACACACACACACACACACACACACACACACACACACACACACACACACACACACACAC
>NW_014594512.1:0-665 GCF_000485595.1 Priapulus caudatus | reverse complement strand
CGTGCGTCCGTGCGTCCGTACGTGCGTGCGTGCGTGTGCCGTACGTGCGTGCGTCGTACGTGCGTGCGTGCGTCCGTACGTGAGTGCGTCCGTACGTGCGTGCGGGGTTCCGTGCGTGTGTACGGCCGTATGTTCATGCGTCCGTCCGTACGTGCGGGTTCCGTGCGTGTGTACGGCCGTATGTTCATGCGTCCGTCCGTACGTGCAAGCGTACGTCTGTACGTGCGTCCGTACGTGCGTGCGTCCGTACGTGCAAGTGTACGTCTGTACGTGCGTTCGTACGTGCGTGCGTCCGTACGTGCAAGTGTACGTCTGTACGTGCGTCCGTACGTGCGTGCGTGCGTCCGTACGTGCGTGCGTGCGTACGTGAGTGCGTCCGTACGTACGTGCGTGCGTCCGTACGTTCGTGTGTGCGTCCGTACGTCCATGCGTACGTGCGTACGTGCGTGCGTGCGTTCGTATCAAATAGAACAATATTTTTACTGTATGTTGAAAGTGTAAACGTAAAACTACAACATATGGGATTGTGTACTGCGGATGTATTTGTTGTCGTTGCAGAGTATGACTGTTACCATACGAAGGCGGTCCATCACTGACGGCAGATGCAGATAACGAAGGTTGTAGGATGAAAATGAAGATGGTAAAAGTCAAATAAACCTTAGATG
>NW_014594511.1:0-665 GCF_000485595.1 Priapulus caudatus | reverse complement strand
AGAACGTGTGTGTGGGGGCGGGTGTGTGAGAGCGTGTGTGTGAGCGCGTGTGAGTGAACGCATGTGTGTGAGCGCGTGTGTGTGGGGGCGGGTGTGTGAGAGCGCATAGGCGCATATGTGAAGGCTGGTGTGTGAGAGCGTGTGTGTGAGCGCATGTGTGTGAGCGCGTGTGTGTGAACGTGTGTGTGAGGACGGGTGTCATGTCTATCTTTCAATCTAATTACTTCGTAAACGATGCGATTAATGACCTATGACCCGTGACGTCACATCCGAGGCCGACAACATAAAATCCTCATTATACTTATATGCGCGTGAAGGACGCGGGGGGGGGGAATTATAATGACTATATAAGTCTATGAGCACGTATTACTTATACGTATAGCTACAGTGTTTCTAAACGATCTGTAAAGAAAGCGTATCGAAATAAAATGAACGTGTTTATAAGGTTCTCCAGCCTTTCGTTGTCTCGTTTTAATCTCGTCATGGAATAGCGCCGCTGGCAACTTCGCTATAGCTCACATCAAGAGCAGATAATAACCCATTATCTGGGTTATTATCTGCTCTTGCTCACATGCAAAAAGATTCCCGCTAACCAGCAGCCTTATAGGTGTGCGCGGGTGTGTGTGTGTGTGTGTGTGTGTGTGTGTGTGTGTGTGTGTGTGTGT
>NW_014594510.1:0-665 GCF_000485595.1 Priapulus caudatus | reverse complement strand
CGCATGCGCGAGCAACCCCACCTTGTCGAGCAACCCGAGGCCCATGTTGCGCAATTCATCACGCGAGCCGCGCCGATGGTAGTGCGGCGCCATTAGCACGTTGTCGAGAATGGTCCGGTGTGGAAACAGGTTAAAGCCCTGAAACACCATGCCGATTCGACTGCGTCCCTGCCACACGCGCTCCGAATCCGGCCGCGCCGACGCATCGAGACAAGGTTTGCCGAACAGGTCGGTCTCGCCCGCATCAAGCGTCTCGAGACCGTTGATCGTGCGGATGAGCGAGGTCTTTCCCGACCCGGACGGCCCGATGATCGACAGCACTTCGCCTACGGCCACGTCGAGATCGACGCCTTTTAGCACTTCGTGCTTGCCGTAGCGCTTATAAATGCCCTTAAGCGAAAGCGCCGACTCGCCTCTGCTGCGCGCTATGCTCGCGCTCCTTTCGACGAGGCCGCTGCGCAGGCCGGCCATATCATCGGCGGACAAGGTCTCGGGACGACGGCGCGTAAGATCGAGCCTGAATTCGAGGCGCTTGAGCAGCCAGCCGAACACCGTCACGATCATCACGTAGTACACGCCGATGGCGAACAGCGTTTCGAGAACGAGAAAGTTCTGCGAATAAAGACGTTGCCCGACCATCAACAGTTCCGTAAGCGAGATCACCG
>NW_014594509.1:0-665 GCF_000485595.1 Priapulus caudatus | reverse complement strand
CTCTCTCCTATCTCTATCTATCTCTCTCCTATCTCTATCTATCTCTCTCCTATCTCTATCTATCTCTCTCCTATCTCTATCTATCTCTCTCCTATCTCTATCTATCTCTCTCCTATCTCTATCTATCTCTCTCCTCTCCCTATCCTAGCAGAGTACACGTGTATGCGCGTGTGAGTACGTGCATGTACGTGTGTGTACGTGTATGCGCGTGTGTATGCGCGTGTACGTGTATGTACGTGTATGTGTGTGTGTGTGCGTGTGTACGTGTGTGTACGTGTATGCGCGTGTGTGTGCGTGTGTACGTGTATGTGCGTGTATGTGTGTGTACGTGTGTGTACGTGTATGCGCGTGTATGCGCGTGTGTGTGCGTGTGTACGTGTATGTGCGTGTATGTGTGTGTACGTGTGTGTACGTGTATGCGCGTGTGTGTGCGTGTGTACGTGTATGTGCGTGTATGTGTGTGTACGTGTGTGTACGTGTATGCGCGTGTGTGTGCGTGTGTGTATGCGCGTGTGTATGCGCGTGTGTATGCGCGTGTGTATGCGCGTGTGTATGCGCGTGTGTATGCGCGTGTGTGTGCGCGTGTGTGTGCGTGTGTACGTGTACGTGTGTGTACGCGTATGCGCGTGTGTATGCGCGTGTGTGTGCGTGTGTACGTGTATGCG
>NW_014594508.1:0-665 GCF_000485595.1 Priapulus caudatus | reverse complement strand
ACGCGCTATAGGACGGCTTGATGAATCTAAATGTGGAACGTTACGTAAGCATTTCGTAGGATGCCTGCCTATGGACGGTAGCGTACGCACCAATAATGAATCTAGCCCCTGGGATTTTCATACATGGCTTTGTACTGATATAGAATAATTTTCTATGCGGTCCTATACCGGACTTTTTATATATCAAGGCAGCCGATTTTGTTTGATAACTTCTTCGATCCGTTAAAGAAGGGCATGGCTAAGTAGGCCGTTTTTCTTTGATATTTGTTACCCGCCAAGAAAATCAGCTTATCCAATCACACCAAACGAAAAAACCCGTTCGAAAACGGGTCAACATAGTAAAGTGTTAGAGCGTGGCTACTATACGACGAAACAAAGAGATCCCTGGCATTCGTGGTCCTTCGGCCGGTCCTGCTCCTAGCTCCTAGCTCCTAGCTCCATGGTCCTGCTCCTAGTTGTGGTAATTAGCACCTAGTTGCATGAACACTGCTTGCATTGGCAAGAAAACAACTGCCATTCTGGTTTAAACTGGAACTTACCTCAGCTTTTGTTGTGCTCACTATACTCAGTTTGATACGGGCCAGGGGTATATATATAATTATAATATATATACCCTATATATAATTATATATATATATATATATATAGTAGGAGAGAGATATACC
>NW_014594507.1:0-666 GCF_000485595.1 Priapulus caudatus | reverse complement strand
ATATATATATATATAGTGCAGTCACACGCTTCATCTCGTGGACGACAAATCACCCTGAAAAACTCGGACGTTCGTTCTAGACTCCAGCCCTCGCTGTTTACTACGACCAAACGCCTCACCCACGACCCACCCACCTACCCGCCAACCACCCCACCGCACCTCACCCCACGTTCCCCGCACCTCCCCCACCACCCACCCACCCGCCAACCACCCCACCGCACCTCACCCCACGTTCCCCGCACCTCCCTCACCACCCACCCACCAACCAACCACCTCACCGTATCTCACTGTCCACAAAAGCTCCCTGCAGCTAGCTCCGGACCTCGTGAAGGGCGTTAGTTTCGCATTCCACACGCGTGGCGGCAATGCGCTTTGTTAAATCAGCATCACTGTTGTCGGCGCGTGCGTGTTTGGCAGACGACAGCGATGCTGATGACCAGACGACATGACATGAAGAGCGTTCGCAGCAGACGCGACGAGAGCAAACGAACGAACGAACGCCCGTCGACTCTCAAAAACGAATGAGTGCGGAGAGCGATTTGGCGGAGAGCGACGGGCGTGCATGAGAGAAATAGAGAGAGAGAGAGAGAGAGAGAGAGAGAGAGAGAGAGAGAGAGAGAGAGAGAGAGAGAGAGAGAGAGAGAGAGAGAGAGAGAGAGAGAGAGA